>NC_137648.1:22014694-22134694 GCF_963383615.2 Lipophrys pholis | reverse complement strand
AATATACCACAATATACCACAATATACCATAATATACCATAATATACCACGATATACCACAATATACCATAATATACCACAACATACCATAATATACCATAATATACTACAATATACCATAATATACTATAATACACCACACTATACCATAATATACTATGATATACCATAATATACCATAATATACCATAATACACCACACTATACCATAATATACTATGATATACCATAATATACCACAATATAGCATAATATACCACAGTATACTACAATATACCATAATATACTACAATATACCATAATATCCTATAATATACCACAATATACCATAATATACTATAATATACCACAATATACCACAGTATACCATAATAATATAATGATGACCGTTCCTACAAAGTCCCGCCGTCACTCGTCTGCACGACGGTGGTGCGTTTTAAATAAGTTTTATTTCCAGCGACACCAAGTTCCGTTGCCATGGAAATGGAGTCTGGAAGTTTACCTGAAGGAGTGAATCCACTTCACGCTGTTTTCTAGAAGCGTCTGTCCAATTTCACTCTTAGACGCTGTTTGACTCGGAGGCGAGAGGCTGAGGTGGTGAGATGGTGAGAGACACTGGAGCTTTTAATGTGAAGGTGGTGAGACGGTGAGAGACACTGGAGCTTTTAATGTGAAGGTGGTGAGATGGTGTCAGACTCTGGAGCTTTTAATGTGAAGGTGGTGAGATGGTGAGAGACTCTGGAGCTTTTAATGTGAAGGTGGTGAGATGGTGTGAGACTCTGGAGCTTTTAATGTGAAGGGGGTGCGATGGTGAGAGACTCTGGAGCTTTTAATGTGAAGGTGGTGCGATGGTGTGAGACTCTGGAGCTTTTAATGTGAAGGTGGTGCGATGGTGTGAGACTCTGGAGCTTTTAATGTGAAGGTGGTGCGATGGTGTGAGACTCTGGAGCTTTTAATGTGAAGGTGGTGCGATGGTGTGAGACTCTGGAGCTTTTAATGTGAAGGTGGTGCGATGGTGTGAGACTCTGGAGCTTTTAATGTGAAGGTGGTGCGATGGTGTGAGACTCTGGAGCTTTTAATGTGAAGGTGATGCGATGGTGTGAGACTCTGGAGCTTTTAATGTGAAGGTGATGCGATGGTGTGAGACTCTGGAGCTTTTAATGTGAAGGTGATGCGATGGTGTGAGACTCTGGAGCTTTTAATGTGAAGGTGGTGCGATGGTGTGAGACTCTGGAGCTTTTAATGTGACAGAGAAAACATGAACACATGAAACATGTTATCTGTTCTGCAATATGGAGGGCAACCGCAAGGATGAGAAAGGAAACAGAGGCGTACCAGAGTGTGTGTGTGTGTGTGCGAGTGTGTGTGTGCGAGTGTGTGTGTGCGAGTGTGTGTGTGTGTGTTTGTGAGTGTGTGTGTGTGTGTGCGAGTGTGTGTGTGTTTGTGAGTGTGTGTGTGTGCGAGTGTGTGTGTGTGTGTGTGTGTGTGAGAGAGCGAGGGTTAGGGTTAGAGAGAGAGGAATAATTGGCACACACACACACACACACACTCGCACCCCCCCCCCCCACACACACACACACACAGCATTCAGAGATTCAGTTGAAAATATTTTTTTCTTTCTTTTTTAATGAATAATCTGGTCTTCCTCTGTTTTCTGATCTGAACCTGCTGCTCTGCTGAACCTGAACGATGAGCAGGTTCAGCAGAGCAGCAGGACCAGTAGAAGTGTTTTGCTTGTTTCCATGGAGACGGAGTGTTTTCAGTATGTTGTTTCCAGCGACTCTGAGCTCCGTTGTTATTCATCCAGACGGTCGAAACTCGTTTCAGGTGTTTTTCTCCTGCGACGCTTCAGCTGCTGGAGGAGGAGCTTCAACCTTCCTGCTCTCACAAGGCTGTAGCTCCAGCCCTAAACCTCAGCCTAAACCTCCAGCCCTAAACCTCCAGCCCTAAACCCCAGCCTTAACCTCCAGCTCTAAACCCCAGCCTTAACCTCCAGCCCTAAACCCCAGCCTTAACCTCCAGCCCTAAACCCCAGCCTTAACCTCCAGCTCTAAACCCCAGCCCTAAACCCAGCCTTAACCTCCAGCTCTAAACCCCAGCCCTAAACCCCAGCCTTAACCTCCAGCTCTAAACCCCAGCCTTAACCTCCAGCTCTAAACCCCAGCCCTAAACTCCAGCCCTAAACTCCAGCCTAAACCTCCAGCTCTAAACCCCAGCCTTAAGCTCCAGCTCTAAACCCCAGCCTAAACCTCCAGCTCTAAACCCCAGCCCTAAACTCCAGCCTTAACCTCCAGCCCTAAACTCCAGCCTAAACCTCCAGCCCTAAACCTCAGCCTAAACCTCCAGCCCTAAACCCCAGCCGTAACCTCCAGCCCTAAACCTCCAGCCCTAAACCCCAGCCGTAACCTCCAGCCCTAAACCCCAGCCTAAACCTCAGCCTTAACCTCCAGCCCTAAACCCCAGCCCTAAACTCCAGCCTTAACCTCCAGCCCTAAACCCCAGCCTTAAACTGCTGCCCTAAACCCCAGCCTTAACCTCCAGCCTTAACCTCCAGCCCTAAACCCCAGCCCTAAACTCCAGCCTTAACCTCCAGCCCTAAACTCCAGCCTTAACCTCCAGCCCTAAACCCCAGCCCTAAACTCCAGCCTTAACCCCCAGCCTTTAATTCCAGCCTAAACCTTCTGCCCTAAACACCAGCCTTAACCTCCAGCCCTAAACTCCAGCCTAATCCTTCAGCCCTAAACCCCAGCCTTAACCTTCAGCCCTAAACCCCAGCCTTAACGTCCAGCCCTAAACTCCAGCCTTAACCTCCAGCCCTAAACCCCAGCCCTAAACTCCAGCCTTAACCCCCAGCCTTTAATTCCAGCCTAAACCTTCTGCCCTAAACGCCAGCCTTAACCTCCAGCCCTAAACTCCAGCCTAATCCTTCAGCCCTAAACCCCAGCCTTAACCTTCAGCCCTAAACCCCAGCCTTAACGTCCAGCCCTAAATGCCAGCCTTAACCTCAAGCCCCAAACTCCAGCCCTAAACCCTAGCCCTAAATACCAGCCTTAACTTCCAGCCCTAAACCTCAGCCTTAACCTCCAGCCCTAAGCCCTAGCCCTAAAAACCAGGCCTAAACTCCAGCTCCAGCCTTAACCTCAGCCTTAAACCCTAGCCCTAAACTCCAGGTCCAGGTCCAGGTCCAGGTCCGGGTAGCGACTGGCTTCATGTCAGAAGATCAATAAACTGAATGATCAGATGGAATCAAGAAACTCACCCAATATCAAATCTGAGCAGATATTTCAAATTAAAAGCTCTTTAGTTCTCCATCCTGCCTCCCTGGATCATCCTGGTGTGAAAGAATCGTTACTGTAATGAGTAACTGAGGCTCCGTTTCCACAACGTTTCAATTCAAAACAATGTTTTTCGGTTATCGATTCAGAGAAGTTTCACGTTTACAGGACAACATTCTGAATACAATGTCAGTTTCCACGGAAACGGCAGAAATTCTGATGTAGTTTTCATGTCGGGCCACTAGGTGGTGCTGTTTACTCTTTTACTAAACTCCTGTTTACTGGAGGAAGAGCCTTGTTAAGCATGAACTGACTCGGGTGTGTGTGTGTGCGTGCGTGTGTGTGTGCGTCCGTGTGTGTGTGTGTGTGTGTGATAACAGCAGCACTCGAAGGAAACTGGAGGGATGAAGGTGAGTGAGTCAGAGCTGAACACACATCACCCTAACACACACACACACACACACACACACACACACACACACACACACACACACACACACAAACACACAAACACAAACACACAATAAACAGTAAATTTGTGATTGAAATGAATTACATATTGTGTTTTTGTTTTATAGATCAAGTCATCCTTCTCATTCTCTGTCTCACTCAGTTCATTTCTCACTTCATTTCCGCTTGGCTCTTCAGAATAAAAGCAGCGAGGAGTTCTGAGCTGGTGAATAATAATAACAGATACTACGACTAATAACACCGACAACAATAATGACAATGATCATGATAATAATTAACCATCTATCATTCACAACTCTCTCTCTCTTTGTCTCTCTCTCGATCTCTCTCTCTTTCTCCCGGTCGCTCTCGGTCACTGTTTTATTCTGAAGCTGCTCTCTGCTCTTTGTCTCCAACTTGAATTAAACTTCCGGCTCAGTTTGTCCCCAGCAGCCCCGAACCAGAGGGGGAGAGAGGACACGGAGGGAGAGAGAGAGAGAGAGGAGAGAGGGAGAGAGACAGACAGGAGAGAGGGAGAGAGACACAGGAGAGAGGGAGAGAGAGAGAGAGAGAGACAGGAGAGAGGGCGAGAGAGAGAGAGACAGGAGGGAGAGGAGGAGGACAGACGGCTTTGCTCTGCGGGATCTTTCTCTTGTTGCGGCCGCTGCGGGAGCGTCCTGCGGGCCGGACCTCCTCTGACCCACCGGGCTGAAGCGGCGCCGCCTTGCAGGGCACCGGACCCGGTGGACGGAGGCGGACTGAGCGGGCCTGGCTGCAGGTCCCGGGTTGGTCCTGGAGCTCTCGGTGGGGGCGGAGGGTCCGGAGGCCCGCAGCCGAGAGGGACCATGAGGCCGTGCGGGATCACCGGGGCTCTGCTGCTGGGAACTTTGTGTGCAGGTAGGAACCCGCACCGGGAGCGGGGAAGGCTGCGGGATTCTGCGGGAGAAACACATGGCGGCAGGATGGAGGCATCCCGCAGGAGAGCCGAGCGGCGGGGCTGACAGCCGCGGTGCGGGAGCCGCGGTCAGAGGTGGGCTGAGGATTCCAGGATGTCCTCATTTCGCACCGCGCGCTCGGAGTCTGCGGCTCTGTCACCTCTCTCCGGTCAGACGGGCTCGGCTGCAACCGTGCCTGTGTGTGTGTGTGTGTGTGTGTGTGTGTGTGTGTGTGTGTGTGTGTGTGTGTGTGTGTGTGTGTGTGTGTGTGTGTGTGTGTGTGTGCATGCTGCCGCTCCATTGTGTGCTGAGGCATGCAGGCGGATCGATACCGGAGCGGCAGCGCCGCGCGCGCGCCTGTCCGTGCCCGTAACACGCGGTTCTTTCACGCACATACACACACACAGAGCCGCATCGTGCACGCGCACCTTTACTACGACGCGCGGCGGGCGGATGAATGGAACCTCGTAGTAGCGAGAGGAGGCGTGCGCGTGCGCGTGCTGGACAAATACTACAGAGCTCCAGGCGGCGTCCGCTGATGCACGTGAAGCTGCAGCTCTGCAGCACGCGCGCTCACCGAGCTTCAAAGTGCCGATTCAAACGAGCCGTTACCAGGGAAACCGTCGGCATCTCTCATCTCCACTGTCTGAGTTACTCTGAGCGGCTCGTTACTTCAGTACTCACTCGTTACTGCTGCAGATAGAGAGTAACTAGTTACCCGACAGAGCTCCTTGGCCATGTGCAGTACCTGGATTATTCTCACCCTGTGACGTCTGTAGTTACTCCACAGAGAAAGTTACTGGATGAAGCTCCTTGTAATCCCAGTGGAAGTGAAGCCAGAGTCTGAAGAATCGAACCAGCACCCTTTCAATGGGTCTGTAACTGATGTCAGAGGAGGGAGATGCTCTATAATCTGATTTTAGAGGAGGAAGATGCTCAATAATCTGGATTTGAGGGGGAATATGCTCTATAATGTGATGTCAGAGGAGGAAGATGCTCTATATTCTGATGTTAGATGTCAGACTGACCCCCATTGTTGACAGCTATGCTAATGCTAATGCCAACACTAATATAATCCAGATATATGATTTTTATTGACAAGACATTCTGTAACACTTCATCTGGATTACCCAGCATTCATAGTTACATGGATAGAAGGAGTACTGACGGGATGCAGGAGCTGCTCCATCAAGTAACTACTTAATAGTTACTTCGTGTCTGCAGTTGATCCAGACGTAAACGACCAGCAGCGTTTTGTTGTTGTGTTTGTGGAGTGAAACCACCCCCCCACCCCTCCAACCCCCGGACCCCCTTTACGGCTTAGACCCCCGCGGGGCGGGGGCAGTACGTGCTTTTATTTCACTTTAAGATTAATGACAGCGGGTCAAGAGAGGTGGCGGGGGAGGGGCTGCCTGACGGGGGGAGCGCTTGATTCCTCATCCTGCAGCAGGCGTCAGCGGCTCGGTGATCGGACAACAAAACGTCAACAAAACTGCAACCAGGGACGACTCGTCCACGACTATTTTTTTCATCATTATTGATTTGAAGGATTGGATTTCAAAGTATATTTGACACATTTGGAAGGATTATTAAGTGTATTTGACACAAAAACATAAACATTGGCAGCTGCCCAGAGCCAAACTCAACAGGCACCGGCTCAGATACCTTTTTCAGAAATATATTTCTGAAGACAAATAGGCCGTGCAGTCAAAAAGTTAAAATGCTGCTTCGCAGCTGACTGCTCTGAGTGATGCGTTCAGGTGCGTCACGTAATCCCGCCTACCGACCTATCAACGAGCTGCGGGTCTCCTAGAGTAGCGTCGCTACATGAAAAACATGATTACAATACGACTGATACAGTCATTAGTGAGCTGGAAGACCATTCTAAACCAAACCATTTATACTATACTAAATATATATGGACATATACTCGATATATGAAAAATATATAACATATCAATTAGAACTGATATGTAAAACTACATTGTACAAGATTTATTTTCTCCCCAAAATTCTAAACTCTCATCCGTGGACGAGTCGTCCTACAATCCAGTGGCTCCGGGTCCCGGGGCTCCGCCAGCTCAGCCTCAGGGTGACGGAGGGTTTCAGGGTGTTTGTCTGTTTGACGCAGTCGAAGCCTTTTCAACAAGACGTGCGTTCAGTCTTCAAGCACCGTTGTCATGGGAACGGATTCCCAAAACGCTGCCAAAGTTTTCTGTCTCCACATCAAATTGTTTCAACGGGCCCTAAAAGAGAAAGAGCACTGTGACCTGCTGTGAGTACACAGGTTGGAGTAGAAGTCCAAGTACAGTACTGAAGTGATTCCAGTCAGAGGATGTGGTCAGACAGCAGGAGGAAGTGGAAACGGGTTCCTGGGTCAGTTGTGGCGTTCACACTGTGATCCTGGTCCAGACCAAACTTCTGGTCGTACAGTGTGAGGGCTTCAGTCTGTCGTCGTCATGGCGACCACACACAGTCTGACATCAGGATTCGACAGTTCGCGTTCGGTGCACGCTCTGACCAATGCTATTAGCCGTGGCTGCTAACGGCCAATAGAAACACAGCAGGAAGTGATGTCACGGTCAAAGTGACGACAGAGGCGGAGCCCCGTTCTGTTGTGTGTGGCAGATGTGGGGGGGCGGGGCGGGGGGGGGGGGGGGTGTCTCATGCTAACTGACGGCTCCCAGGGGCCCTGAACGTGTGTGTGGGGTTGGGTGGGGGGCAGAGGGTTCCGCCCCGTCTGAAGGGGCAGATGCTGTCTGGCTCGGTTGGCAGGGCGGCCGCCTCTCAGTCAGAAGTTTGCAGGTTCAATTCCCAGCTGCCCCTGTCAAATGTTGAAGTGTCCTTGAGCAAGACACTGAATGGACAGTATGATGTGTCTGTGTCATGACTTGTGGGTGGTTATATGTATATATATATATATATTGTGTGTGTAGTTCCCATGGCTTTGCATTTCATGTCACTCTGTGATCTCAGTAACGTATGCACACACATAATCAAGTCTAGCAGATGCCTGTGTGTGTGTGTGTGTGTGTGTGTGTGTGTGTGTGTGTGTGTGTGTGTGTGTGTGTGTGTGTGTGTGTGTGTGTGTGTGTGTGTGTGTGTGTGTGTGTGTGTGTGTGTGTGTGTGAGAGACGGGGAGATCCCGGAGGTCAAGGGTGGCGCTCCGTCACACACGCCGTATTGACATGTAAATGTGTGTGTCTGGTTGTTCTCACGCTCCTGCAGCTGTCGCCGCTCACATCTGTGTGGGGGTCAGAGGTCATGAGAACACACCCGCTCTGCGGGCGACGTGCTGACAAGTGAATCAATAAACAGACCAACACACGTTCATGAATCCTCCTTATTTATTCAGGTTTTATTGTGTGTGTGTTCGTCTCCGTTCACACAACGTTTTCACGCTTTCCATTCAGAAAAGTTTCACGTTTACAACAACGTTCTGAAAACAATGTCTGTTTCCATGGCAACAGTTGAAAACCATGTAGTTCTCATGCCGCGCCACTAGTTGGTGTTGTTACTTGTTGTTGCTACTGAACTGAGCGCTCCGACCGCGCTCAATAACAACAGCAGCAGACCCTCCGTCTGAACAGTCAGAGTTTAAGATAAAGATCCAGACGACTGGAACTCCTGCAGTGTAATATAAAGTACTTCATGGAGGAGAACGGCGCCACCAGAAGGGGAGATACAGTATCTTCAGGATCGTTACGTTACGTTATGGAAGAAACACCAACGGGAACCCGGAAATGTGTGAATGGAAAGTATGGAAGAGACTTTTCTGTCCTGCTGCTGAGCATGTGCAGAAGAACTCAGGAGCTTCAACTGGACCAGAACTGGTTCTGTCCTTCGTTTCTTCAACTGGTTCTGGAATGTTCTAGACAAAACTTATTGAACCAACCTGACAAACTCTGTGTGTGTGTGTGTGTGTGTGTGTGTGTGTGTGTGTGTGTGTGTGTGTGTGTGTGTGTGTGTGTGTGTGTGTGTGTGTGTGTGTGTGTGTGTGTGTGTGTGTGTGTGTGTGTGTGTGTGTGTGTGTGTGTGTGTGTGTGTGTGCGTGCAGGCCTGGCCCGGGGTGAGGCTGACACCAGGGAGTGTTTGTACTACAACGTGAACTACGAGCTGGAGAAGACCAATCAGAGCGGCGTGGAGCGCTGCGATGGCGAGACGGACAAACGCTCACACTGCTACGCTTCCTGGAGGAACAACTCGGGATCCATCGAGCTGGTGAAGAAAGGATGCTGGCTGGACGACTTCAACTGCTACGACCGGTATACACACACACACACACACACACACACACACACACACACACACACACACACACACACACACACACACACACACACACACACACACACACACACACACCCTTCTAAGCATTAAAACACAGTTGAAACATTTTGACCTTAAAGTGGGCGGAGCGTTTTCACCCCGAGGACTCATCCTGAGTCGGGAGTCTGAAGCTTATTGCTGATGGGTTGCTGGATCTGCCCGACGAGGAGAACCTGTTCTGTCTCATCACTGATTCTGCTTCTCAGCCGACTCCACCGATTCACCTTGCTCTGAACCAGCAACAGAACTGTTGGTCCAGCAAGCGCAGCTGGAAACAGACCTGGTTTTGAACCAGCAACTAAACGCCTGCTGCCTTGCAGGACGAAGCTTCCAGTTAGAAACAAATTCTCAGAATCACAAGTTCAGATCTAAAAAAGAAATCTTGATGATGAAGTCTAATATAGTTGATAATGTGGCTGAAGAGACCGGACCTAAACCTGCCGGGAAAGACCATCAAGATCACTCAGACCAGTGTCCATCAAGAGTCCAGAGGTCCAGGAGTCCAGAGGTTCAGACCCACTGAGACCACACAGCCATGGTGGAGGCACAATCAGGCCTGCCTCTGGTACTGGATTCTACTTCCCTGCCTCTGGTACTGGATTTTACTTCCCTGCCTCTGGTACTGGATTCTACTTCCCTGCCTCTGAGATTGAATGAAAACCAGCACTGGACGTGTCCCTGAACACACTGTCCCACTGTGGAGCACGGTGGAGGCAGCATCATGCTGTGATCTCACGTTACAGAAGCTGTGGATATTTTCAGCAGTGTTGACCCGTTGTGTTGTTGACCAATTTTGTCGTGTTGTTGTGTTGTTGACCTGTTGTGTTGTCGTGTTGTTGACCCATTGTGTTGTTGTGTTATTGACCCATTGTGTCGTGTTGTTGAGCTATTGTGTTGTTGACCCATTGTGTTGTTGACCCGTCATTTTGTGTTGTGTTGTTGACCCATTGTGTCATGTTGTTGACCCGCTGTGTTGTTGACCCGTTGTGTTGTTATGTTGTTGACCTGTTGTGTTGTTGACCTGTTGTGTCGTGTTGTTGACTTATTGTGTTGTTGAGTTGTTGACCAGTTGTGTCGTGTTGAGTTGTTGTGTTTTTGACCCATTGTGTTGTCTTGTTGACCTGTTGTGTTGTTGACCCATTGTGTCATGTTGTTGACCCGCTGTGTTGTTGTGTTGTTGACCCGTTGTGTTGTTATGTTGTTGACCTGTTGTGTTGTTGACCTGTTGTGTCGTGTTGTTGACTTATTGTGTTGTTGAGTTGTTGACCAGTTGTGTCGTGTTGAGTTGTTGTGTTTTTGACCCATTGTGTTGTCTTGTTGACCTGTTGTGTTGTTGACCTGTTGTGTTATTGTGTTGTTGACCCGTTGTGTCGTGTTGTTGAGCCGTTGTGTTGTTGACCCATTGTGTTGTGTTGTTGAGCCGTTGTGTTGCTGAGCCGTTGTGTTGTGTTGATGAAGCCGTTGTGTTGTTGAGCTGTTGTGTTGTTGACCCATTGTGTCACGTTGTTGAGCCGATGTGTTGTTGACCCGTTGTGTTGTTGACCCGTTGTGTTGTTGACCCGTTGTGTTGTGTTGTTGACCCATTGTGTTGTGTTGTTGAGCCGTTGTGTTGTTGAGCCGTTGTGTTGTTGAGCTGTTGTGTTGTTGAGCTATTGTGTTGTTGAGCTGTTGTGTTGTTGAGCCGTTGTGTTGATGAGCGTTTGTGTTGTTGGGCCGTTGTGTTGTTGAGCTATTGTGTTGTTGAATCGTTGTGTTGTTGAGCTATTGTGTTGTTGAATCGTTGTGTTGTTGACCCGTTGTGTTGTTGACCCGTTGTGTTGTGTTGTTGACCCATTGTGTTGTGTTGTTGAGCCGTTGTGTTGTTGAGCCGTTGTGTTGTTGAGCTGTTGTGTTGTTGAGCTGTTGTGTTGTTGAGCCGTTGTGTTGATGAGCTTTTGTGTTGTTGGGCCGTTGTGTTGTTGAGCTATTGTGTTGTTGAATCGTTGTGTTGTTGAGCTATTGTGTTGTTGAATCGTTGTGTTGTTGAGCCGTTGTGTTGTTGAGCTATTGTGTTGTTGAATCGTTGTGTTGTTGAGCCGTTGTGTTGTTGAGCTATTGTGTTGTTGAGCCATTGTGTTCTTGAACTATTGTGTTGTTGAACCGTTGTTTGTTGTTGAGCTATTGTGTTGTTGAGCTTTTGTGTTGTGTTGTTGACCCATTGGTCGTGTTGTTGACCCGTTGTGTCGTGTTGTTGAGCTGTTGTGTTGTTGACCCATTGTGTTGTTGACCCGTCATTTTGTGTTGTGTTGTTGACCCATTGTGTCATGTTGTTGACCCGGTGTGTTGTTGTGTTGTTGACCCGTTGTGTTGTTATGTTGTTGACCTGTTGTGTCGTGTTGTTGACTTATTGTGTTGTTGAGTTGTTGACCAGTTGTGTCGTGTTGAGTTGTTGTGTTTTTGACCCATTGTGTTGTCTTGTTGACCTGTTGTGTTGTTGACCTGTTGTGTTATTGTGTTGTTGACCCGTTGTGTCGTGTTGTTGAGCCATTGTGTTGTTGTGTTGTTGACCCATTGTGTCGTGTTGTTGAGCCGTTGTGTTGTTCAGCCGTTGTGTTGTCGTGTTGTTGAGCTGTTGTGTTGCTGAGCCGTTGTGTTGATGAAGCCGTTGTGTTGATGAGCGATTGTGTCACGTTGTTGAGCCGTTGTGTTGTTGACTCATTGTGTCACGTTGTTGAGCCGTTGTGTTGTTGCCCCATTGTGTTGTGTTGTTGAACCGTTGTGTTGATGAAGCCGTTGTGTTGATGAGCGATTGTGTTGTTGAGCTATTGTGTTGTTGAGCTATTGTGTTGTTGAACCGTTGTGTTGTTGAACCGTTGTGTTGTTGAGCCGTTGTGTTGTTGAACCGTTGTGTTGTTGAACCGTTGTGTTGTTGAGCTATTGTGTTGTTGAGCTGTTGTGTTGTTGAGCTGTTGTGTTGTTGAGCCGTTGTGTTGTTCAGCTATTGTGTTGTTGCCCCATTGTGTTGTGTTGTTGAGCCGTTGTGTTGTGTGGATGAAGCCGTTGTGTTGTTGAGCTATTGTGTTGTTGAGCTATTGTGTTGTTGAACCGTTGTGTTGTTGAACCGTTGTGTTGTTGAGCCGTTGTGTTGTTGAACCGTTGTGTTGTTGAACCGTTGTGTTGTTGAGCTATTGTGTTGTTGAGCTGTTGTGTTGTTGAGCCGTTGTGTTGTTCAGCTATTGTGTTGTTGAACCGTTGTGTTGTTGAACCGTTGTGTTGTTGAGCCGTTGTGTTGTTGAACCGTTGTGTTGTTGAGCCGTTGTGTTGTTGAACTATTGTGTTGTTGAGCAGTTGTGTTGTTGTGTTGTTGAGCTATTGTGTTGTTGAGCCGTTGTGTTGTTGAGCCGTTGTGTTGTTGAGCTATTGTGTTGTTGAACCGTTGTGTTGTTGAGCAGTTGTGTTGTTGTGTTGTTGAGCTATTGTGTTGTTGAGCCGTTGTGTTGTTGAGCCGTTGTGTTGTTGAGCTGTTGTGTTGTTGAGCCGTTGTGTTGTTGAGCTATTGTGTTGTTGAACCGTTGTGTTGTTGAGCCGTTGTGTTGTTGAACCGTTGTGTTGATGAGCCGTTGTGTTGTTGAACCGTTGTGTTGTTGTGTTGTTGAACCGTTGTGTTGTTGAGCCGTTGTGTTGTTGAACCGTTGTGTTGATGAGCCGTTGTGTTGTTGAGCCGTTGTGTTGTTGAACCGTTGTGTTGTTGAGCAGTTGTGTTGTTGTGTTGTTGAGCTATTGTGTTGTTGAGCCGTTGTGTTGTTGAGCAGTTGTGTTGTTGTGTTGTTGAGCTATTGTGTTGTTGAGCCGTTGTGTTGATGAGCCGTTGTGTTGTTGAACCGTTGTGTTGTTGTGTTGTTGAGCCGTTGTGTTGTTGAACCGTTGTGTTGATGAGCCGTTGTGTTGTTGAACCGTTGTGTTGTTGAACCGTTGTGTTGATGAGCCGTTGTGTTGTTGAACCGTTGTGTTGTTGAACCGTTGTGTTGTTGAACCGTTGTGTTGTTGAGCCGTTGTGTTGATGAGCCGTTGTGTTGTTGAACCGTTGTGTTGTTGTGTTGTTGAGCTATTGTGTTGATGAGCCGTTGTGTTGTTGAGCCATTGTGTTGTGAGCTATTGTGTTGTTGAGCCGTTGTGTTGATGAGCCGTTGTGTTGTTGAACCGTTGTGTTGTTGTGTTGTTGAGCCGTTGTGTTGTTGAACCGTTGTGTTGATGAACCGTTGTGTTGTTGAATCGTTGTGTTGTTGAACCGTTGTGTTGATGAACCGTTGTGTTGTTGAATCGTTGTGTTGTTGAACCCTTGTGTTGTTGAACCGTTGTGTTGTTGAACCGTTGTGTTGTTGTGTTGTTGTGTTCCAGACAGGAGTGTGTGGCCACAGAGGAAAGTCCTCAGGTGTTCTTCTGCTGCTGTGAAGGAAACTTCTGTAACGACAAGTTCACTCACCTGCCTGACGTCACCGTGCCACGTGAGTCCTTCTCTCACCTCATTGGTCCATTTGTGTGTAATGTTTGTTTGTGTGATGCGTTCTCTTCAGCCGACCAGTCCAGTGAATGTGTGTGTGTATTGTTGTGGCGTGTGTCAGTGATTAAGGCCCCGCCCCCTCACGTCGGCGTGCTGAATGTGCTGATCTACTGCCTGCTGCCCGTCTCCATGCTGTCGGTCACTCTGCTGACCGTCGTCTGGATGTACCGCCACCGCAAACCTCCGTACGGACATGTGGACCTCACTGAGGTGACCGCACACACACACACACACACACACACACACACACACACACACACACACACACACACACACGGGGGGGGGGGGGGGGGGGGGTCATTGTGGAGCTAAACAGGTGCAGGCCTTGTTTGAATAAAAAAAATGTGTTTCACTTGTGTGTGTTTTTAACTGAAGTGTGTGTCTCCTGCAGGACCCCACCCTCCACCCCACCTCCCCCCTGCTGGGGCTCAAAAATCTGCAGCTGCTGGAGGTGAAAGCCAGGGGGCGCTTCGCCTGCGTGTGGAAGGCTCAGATGGTCAATGAATATGTGGCCGTCAAGATCTTCCCTCTCCAGGTCTGAGACCCCCCCAACTCTCCTTAACCCTCCCAAACTCTCCTTAACCCCCCCAACTCTCCTTAACCCCCCCAAATTCTCCTTAACCCCCCAACTCTCCTCAACCCTCCAAACTCTCCTTTACTCCTCCAAACTCTCCTTTACCCCCACAAACTCTCCTTAACCCTCCCCCCCTCTCTTCCTTCAGAATAAGGAGTCGTGGCAGAATGAGAAGGAGGTTTTTCTGACTCCTGGAATGAGACATGAAAACATCCTGAAGTTTGTTGGTGCAGAGAGACGAGGGACAAACCTGGAGTCTGAGCTGTGGCTCATCACCCAGTTCCACGAGAGGGTGAGTATGACTTACTGACTAATACTGAGTAGTTACTGCCCAGTTACTGATGGTTACTGACTAGTTACTGACCACTTACTGATGGTTGCTGACTAGTTACTGACCTGTTACCAATGGTTACTGACTAGTTGCTGATGGTTAATTACTGAGACTGACTGGTTACTGACTAGTTACTGACCAGTTACTGAAGGCTACTGACTAGTTACTGGAGGTTACTGACTAGTTACTGTTTACTGACTAGTTACTGACTGTTTACTGACTAGTTACTGAAGGTTGCTGACTAGTTACTGACTGTTTACTGACTAGTTACTGAAGGTTACTGACTGTTTACTAACTGGTTACTGATGGTTACTGACTGGGAGTGTCGGAGTGCCAGTGCAGACCGCACACGGTGCAGACGGTGAGACGAGGCGGTGGATTATCACAGCAGGAGCAGGATCACCGCAGCTCCTCTCACTGGGACTTCCTGCGTCCGCAGGGCTCTCTATGTGACTTCCTGAAGGGAAACGTGGTCAGCTGGGCCGAGCTGTGCCACATGGCGGAGTCCATGGCCTGCGGCCTGGCGTACCTTCACGAAGACGTCCCGCAGGTCAAAGGGGAGGGACACAAACCGGCCATCGCTCACAGGTTGGAACTCACTGACCGCCTCAAGGAGGAGGAGGGTGATGGTGATGGTGATGGTGATGATGAAGAGTTGTGTTGTCCTCTCAGGGACCTGAAGAGTAAGAACATCATGTTGCGTATGGACCTCACCGCGGTGATCGGAGACTTTGGACTGGCTGTTTGCTTTGAGCCTGGAAAACCTCCTGGAGAAACGCATGGACAGGTGAGTGGCATGGCAGGACAACAACAGTCCACACACGCACACACACACTGTACAGGATGTGAACGTGTGTGTGTGTGTGTGTGTGTGTGTGTGTGTGTGTGTGTGTGTGTGTGTGTGTGTGTGTGTGTGTGTGTGTGTGTGTGTGTGTGTGTGTGTGTGTGTGTGTGTGTGTGTGTGTGTGTGTGTGTGTGTGTGTGTGTGTGTGTAGGTGGGGACGAGGCGTTACATGGCTCCTGAGGTCCTTGAAGGTGCCATCAACTTCCAGAGAGACTCCTTCCTCAGAATAGACATGTATTCTCTGGGACTGGTGCTGTGGGAGCTAGTGTCTCGCTGCAAGGCTGCAGACGGTAACACACACACACACACACACACACACACACACACACACACACACACACACACACACACACACACACACACACACACACGATCTCATACATCACCCATACATAACAGACTGAAACATGAACTCAAAATGTGTGTGTGTGTGTGTGTGTGTGTGTGTGTGTGTGTGTGTTCAGGGCCTGTGGACGAATACATGCTGCCATTTGAGGAGGAGGTGGGTCAGCACCCGACCCTGGAGGACCTGCAGGAGGTGGTGGTCCACAAGAAGATGAGGCCGGCCTTCAAAGACCTGTGGCTGAAACACAGTGTGAGTGTCTGTGCGTGTGTGTGTGTGCGCGCACACGTGTGTGTGTGTGTTATTCTCTGATGTGTGTGTGTGTGTGTGTGCAGGGTCTGGCTCAGATCTGTGAGACGGTGGAGGAGTGTTGGGATCACGATGCTGAGGCGCGCCTGTCGGCCGGCTGCGTGGAGGAGAGGATCTCGCAAGTCCGCCGAGTCATCACCACCATAGCTCCGCCCACCTCCGACCGCCGCGCGCTACTGGTCTCCACCATCACTCCCGTTTCCATGGTGACACCAATGTGGACTTGCCGCCAAAAGAGTCCAGCATGTGACGAGGAAAGCAGGAACGGACCTGACCAGTCCCTCTGGACACACACACACACACACACACACACACACACACACACACACACACACACACACACGTCTTTTCTCAGAGGATTTTTACGAGCAGACGTGAAAGCAGCTGCTATTTGACCTCTTTAAGTTTCCGGTTTCTCTTCGTCCTCTTGGACAGTCTACCAGCACCGTCGTCCTTTTTATTCCCAGTTCACTTCCTCTATTCCCAGTTCATTTCCTCTATTCCCAGTTCACTTCCTCTATTCCCAGTTCATTTCCTCTATTCCCAGTTCACTTCCTCTATTCCCAGTTCATTTCCTCTATTCCCAGTTCACTTCCTCTATTCCCAGTTCATTTCCTCTATTCCCAGTTCACTTCCTCTATTCCCAGTTCACTTCCTCTATTCCCAGTTCACTTCCTCTATTCCCAGTTCACTTCCTCTATTCCCATTTCACTTCCTCTACTTGTTATTGTTTTATTCCACTTCCATACCAGGTTTTACAGTTTTCCTCCAGTTTTTCTTGACTTTTTTTGTCGTTTACTATCAAGTTACCTTCAGGTTTTTACCGGTTCCCCCCGTGTTCTACCGGTTCCCCCCATGTTCTACCGGTTCCCCCCGTGTTTTACTGGTCCCTCCAGTGTTCTACCGGTTCCTCCAGTGTTTTACCAGTTCCTCCAGTGTTCTACCGGTTCCGCCAGTGTTTTACCAGTTCCTCCAGTGTTTTACCAGTTCCTCCAGTGTTTTACCGGTTCCTCCAGTGTTCTACCGGTTCCTCCAGTGTTTTACCGGTTCCTCCAGTGTTCTACCGGTTCCGCCAGTGTTTTACCAGTTCCTCCAGTGTTTTACCGGTTCCTCCAGTGTTTTACCGGTTCCTCCAGTGTTTTACCAGTTCCTCCAGTGTTTTACCGGTTCCTCCAGTGTTCTCCCGGTTCCTCCAGTGTTCTACCAGTTCCTCCAGTGTTTTACCGGTTCCTCCAGTGTTCTACCAGTTCCTCCAGTGTTTTACCGGTTCCTCCAGTGTTCTACCGGTTTCTCCAGTGTTTTACCGGTCCCTCAAGTGTTCTACCGGTTCCTCCATGTTTTTACCGGTTCCTCCAGTGTTCTACCGGTTCCGCCAGTGTTTTACCAGTTCCTCCAGTGTTTTACCGGTTCCTCCAGTGTTCTACCGGTTCCTCCAGTGTTTTACCAGTTCCTCCAGTGTTTTACCGGTTCCTCCAGTGTTTTACCGGTCCCTCCATGTTTTTACCGGTTCCTCCAGTGTTCTACCGGTTCCTCCAGCGTTCCCTCCAGTTTCCTGGCAGCTGAGAGCTTCAGGTCCGACTCAGTGAATGCTCTTCTATCTCTGGTACCTCAGCTTTCTGGACGTCGACTCGTCTCTCTTCCTTCCGTCGGCTCCTCCTCCTCTTCAACCTCCCTTGGGACTTTTTTTTACTGCAATGCTGCAAAACTTGTAGGAAGACTGTTACACAGCAAACTTCATTTTTCTACCTTTTCTGGGACTCGTGTTTGTTTGTTTTTACGGTTGTTCGGCAAAAACTCGTCACGACTCACCACAAACCTTCGGATCCAACGGGTTGCATCCACAGCGACAGGAAACCAGACGAGACGAGCAGGAATTCGGGTGGAGGGATCTGTTCTCTGAGGACTCGGTGGTCTGAGGACTCTTTGGTCTGAGGACTATGTGGTCTGAGGACTCGGTGGTCTGATGACTAGGTGGTCTGAAGAATCTTTGGTCTGAAGACTCGGTGGTCTGAAGACTCCGTGGTCTAAGGACTTGGTAGTCTGAGGACTTGGTGGTCTGAGGACATGGTGGTCTAAGGATTTGGTGGTCTGAAGACTCAGTGGTCTAAGGACCCGGTGGTCTGAAGACTCGGTGGTCTAAGTACTCGGTGGTCTGAGGACTTGGTGGTCTAAATAGTTGGTGGTCTGAAGACTCGGTGGTCTGAGGACTCGGTGGTCTGAAGACTCGGTGGTCTTGCATGCAGAGATTTGATTGGCTGACTGAGCTCAACCGCAGCGTTTTGGTTGGCAAATAAAACTCAGGTATCCAGGTGTGCAGGGAGCGGGGGAGGGCGGGGCTTTGATAGGCCGCAGGGTTCCCTACGTGGGCGGAGTCAGCCTGTGGTGGGAGGGGCTTCTCCAGGGTGCTCCAGGCCCACCAGCTGTCCTGATTCTGGACATGGGCTTGGGGCCCAGACTCGGAGGACTCGAGTCCCCTGAGAGAGTCCGGGTCGGTGTGAGTGGGAGCGAGTGAGCGGTCATGTGACCGCGGCGTTGTCTGTGTCATGTGTTTTTTTACCCTGTACCTGCTGACCCCCTCATCACTTCAGCTCACCTGTGGTTCACCTGGAGGGCAGTGAGACTCTGTGACCTTTGACCTGCTGCAGCGAGGTCACGATGCTTTCACTCCAGCTTCAGGCTTTTGTAATTTAGTTTTGATAAAAAAACACAAAGGTTTTAGTGAATAGTTGAGTTACTGTACTTAGTTACTTTTGGCAGGTAAAGATCCTGCGGAATGATTATTTAAGAATGTGACGTCAAACCACGTCAAAGACTTGATTGACGTGCTCAGTAGCCGAACACACAAACACACACACACACACCCTGTGTGGAGGGGGCGGGGCTTACAAACGGTATAAAGTTTGTGCCTGTGAGCTCCGTGACTGCCATCGCTTATCCAACGGTTCTGGATCAGGATGAAACCAGAGCCCAGCTGCATGACCTCAGAGGTTCTCTGGGTTCTGCTTCCATTTCCTGTGTGTCTCCGTCAGACAACCGCTGCCGTCTGAAACCAGTCTGAACCGGCTTAAAATGGTCTAAACTGGTTTAAAACCATCTGAACCGGTTCAAACCAGTCTGGACCAGTTTAAGCTGGTTTAAATAGCTTTGATTGGTAGAAACTGGATTTTGCCTTTGGGAGCTGATTCCGTTCTCACACCCACTGACTGAGTGTGAACCCCAACCTGAAACTGCATGTCAGCGCTCAGGTCAAAGGTCATCGCTCACTTGGTGTGTGTGTGTGTGTGTGTGTGTGTGTGTGTGTGTGTGTGTGTGTGTGTGTGTGTGTGTGTGTGTGTGTGTGTGTGTGTGTGTGTGTGTGTGTGAGAGACGGTGAATGTCTCCGATGCTGCTGCTGACTGAAGATTCAGACTCAGAGATGAAGATATTTGTGTGGATTTCTTTTCGTTGTTGCTTTGACTCTGTGTGATTGTATGAAGGAGGCAGAGCTGCAGCATCACAACAACAAACAACAACAACAACAACCAACAACTGGAGCGTCCGAAAACAATAGAGTTGACGAAGCACAGCCCACCTCAATACAGCAAAAATACCTCAGAAGACTTTTCTATGTGCTCCTCCTCACTTTCTTTGTGAGATTGATTGTGAACTTTTGGGTTTGACTTTTTGTGTTTTTTTTACCATCAGATGTCCAAACTGATAGCGAACATGACAACACCCAAACCTCCAGGCTGGAGACTCTCCAGATGTTTTTCATGTCTTTGACTAAACTGCCGATATGAGAAAAAGCACCTGGACTGGCTCGGTCGTCTGGGCTCTCCTCTGGACGACGTCGTTGTCATCAAACTAAACTCTGCGCTCCCTCCATCGCCGCGGAGCCAACCAACCGAACGGCGCCTGTTTCCACGGCAACGATTTCAAGTGAAAACACAAAACCTTCGTTGCATTGTGCGAGTCTGTTCACGCGACAGTGGTGCTTGGAGCCGCTGAAAATCGACGTTTTCTACAACAGCTGCAAGGAAGGGTGGTTTCTGAAAACGGTTCCACGCCGTGGTGTAAACGGGCGAAAACGCCGACTGCGCGTCGACGGTGGGAGCGCGGCGCCTGGGCCTGCGCACCTCGGCCGTAACAAGCAGCTCTTCTGCACACGTTCAGTAGCTGTGCCGGCAACAGCGCTGACCGGTGGCTCAACATGCTAACTGCATCGATTTCAGTGTATGTCGTTGCCGTGGAAATGGACGTCGTTTTCGTGAAAATGTGAGACTTTTCTGAAATGAAAATGTAAAAATGTTTTCACTGGAAGCGTAAACGGGGCGAGCCCAGGTCCAGGACTGATCCGGACCAGGTCCAGTCCACCGACCCAGGTCCAGGTGTTTCCAGGAACTTATTACCTCAGTAGAACCTCTGACTCGGACGTTCAGAGGAAGAGACAGCTCGTCTTCACGCTGCTGTGGACAGTTTCTCCTCCGGCCGTAAGACGACTTGAATCTTCGACACAAACACAGTCCAGGTCTGGATTGGTGAGCAGAGCAGAACACAAGAGTTCAGACACACCAAAAGGTGCTGAGAAATAACGTCACGCTTTGTTCTGCTAGATCTACAGGTCACCTGGATAGATCTACAGGTTACAGATCTTCAGGTCACCTGGATAGATGTACAGTTTACAGATCTACAAGTCACCTGGATAGATCTACAAGTTATAGATCTTCAGGTCACCTGGATAGATCTACAGGTTACAAATCTACAGGTCACCTGGATAGATGTACAGGTTACAGATCTACAGGTCGCCTGAATAGATCTACAGGTCACCTAGATAAATCTACAGGTTACAGATCTACAGGTCACCTGGATAGATCTACACATTACAGATCTTCAGGTCACCTGGATAGATCTACACGTTACAGATCTTCAGGTCACCTGGACAGAACTACAGGTTACAGATCTTCAGGTCACCTGGACAGATCTACAGGTTACAGATCGACAGGTCACCTGGATAGATCTACACGTTACAGATCTTCAGGTCACCTGGATAGATCTACACGTTACAGAGCTTCAGGTCACCTGGACAGAACTACAGGTTACAGATCGACAGGTCACCTGGACAGATCTACAGGTTACAGATCGACAGGTCACCTGGATAGATCTACAGGTTACAGATCGACAGGTCACCTGGATAGATCTACACGTTACAGATCTTCAGGTCACCTGGACAGAAATACAGGTTACAGATCTTCAGGTCACCTGGATAGATCTACAGGTTACAGATCTACAGGTCACCTGCAGGTTCACAACTGGCTGTGAGGTAAACTGTCCACACTCCTCCTGCAGCCTCAGCATCTCACACTGTCGTCACACCAGGAGTGTGTGAGCAGAGCAGACAGGGCAGGACGGTGGCGTGAATGTGCACTTCACAGAGGGCAGGAAGCAGGGGCAGTTAAACGCCCCCAGCAGGGGCAGTGGGGGGAATAAATACCCCCCAGCAGGCTGGTCACTCCATTTTGCCCCGAAGCTGCTTCCAGTGATCACTGTAACACCCGATGTCTCATCCAGGAAGTTTTTTTTACTGTGATGGTTTGTCAGAAAATAAACTGTGTGCGTGTGCGTGGTGTGTGTGTGTGTGTGTGTGTGTGTGTGCGTGCGTGTGTGTGTGTGTGTGCGTGCGCCCTCTCTTCTAATCTATTTACATAAGTCCGTTGTATATCTCTTCCTCTCCACTCAGTGCCAAACTCATTGTTGTACGAATGAATGTAGTTCAAGTCCTCAGTGCAACAAACACACGCACACACGCAGACACACACACACACACACACACACACACACACACACACACAGACAGCTGTTAGTCTGAGTCCTTGTAGAGAAAGAAGAAATATTTGAGTTGGATTTTTTTGTAGATGGAAACAATAAAATAAATTCTGTCAAATCTTTTTAAAAGGACTTCTGTGGTTTTTTCGTTCAGGAGCTTCTCACTCAGCGGAGGTTCACCTGGAAACAGAAACGTAGTGACTGTCTTTAGATCAACAGACCTGGACCTGACCCAGACCCTGACCCTGATGTCATTGATGCTGGTAGGAACCTTCGACCTCTATAATTCCAGGCCAGTGGCCTGTTTAAGGCGGTTGATGAGTTCTGACTTCTGTAGTGGCAAAACAACATCAGGGAATAGGACAAGATGGTGAGGATGGCCGAACAAATCGCCTTTCAAAGGTTCATCCATCAGATTTCAAGATTAAGTATATGAAAGATAATCCGTAAAGCTTTCTGTATGTACCCATGATAACATTTGTTCATTTTAGGGTTTTATATTGAAGCATAATGAAGTTATTACCATACCGTTGGCAAAATGAATAAACTGGCTTTTCCATAAACTCTTCATTTTAGTTTCTTTATTTGTGTTTCTTTATGTAAAGTGCCTTTGAGTGCCAGAAAAGCACTCTACGAGTTTGATTTATTATTACTATTAATAATAAAATAAATAGTACATTACACATTATTGACTTGTTTTGACCTTATTTGGATATTATATATTTTGCAATTTCAAAGACTGACACAAGATAATAGCATATAGAAGATGAATGAGTATTGTTAATACCCGTTTCATTATTTAGCATTTTCAATAAATAACTAATATTTTTTTAAATACAAATGTGTCTTTATGAGAAATTTTTCTTGTGTCCTTTATGTATTTCAGCTTCTTTGGTTGTCATAAAGACAATAAATGTGTTTATTTGCACCATGTTGTTCCTTTATTATTGTTTGTGTTAAATAGCAGTTACTATAGCGAGTAAAGTAAAGTCGAATAGGGCTGAGTAGGAACTAATGGAAAAGCTCCATCAGTGTAGCTGTACTTTCTCATCGTGGTGATGATGCCTGGTGGCTTTCTGCCACTACCGGAAGTCAGCGCCGATTGGCCATGGCCGCGCCGGAAGTTGTATTGCCTGTGTGGTCTGGTGTTGTATAGAAGTCTTTGAAACATCCAATAATCACAGGTAAGACATAATAATATCATCTCAGAGTACTTCCACCCACTTAATGATGATATATATCCTCGTACTGAACGTTTAGAGAAGTTTAATGTGTCTATCTGACGTTATATCACTAACTATGTTGTCCGTTAGCATCGGGTAACTTTTTAGCAAACATGTTTTGCTAACTGTAGAAACGTTTTTCCATTTTTCTTTCTTGACAAGGCAATTTAATTAAAGTCTGCAATCAATTAATTTGTCGTAGTGGTCAGGTTTATTTGTTTGGGCATGTTGTTCCGTGTTTTACGTCAAATATAATGGGAAACGGACCACTGCTGTTACGGAATAACTGGTTCCCGTGTTAATTGGTGACTTCCTGTAGCGGCTGAATATAAATCAATACATACATGCATCGACACGGACCTGTGCAGGCTTGGGAAGACTAATTACCCATAATGCATTTGGCAAGAGATGCTGGAGGGGATTCCGGAGGAGAAAACAAACAGTGGTGCGTAAAAAATCTGAAATATTAGCATTGTAAGCGCCATTTTCTGTTGAATAGCTGTGTCTATAATGTATGAATATTAGTTTAATAAAAGGAAGCAGATAATATAATAGGAGAGTAATACGCTTGAAGAGTTACTATGATTTATTGGTGTCTCCTTTTTTTTGAAGTTTTGTTGAGACTTCCGTTGTCATGTGATTTAAACAGGATATGAAATGTCTTATTTTGAAATGCTTAAGACAATAAATGAGTGATGGCGGCAGAGCAACGTAGTTGTTTTACCGTGTTTGCGTTTCCGTGCGTGTCAGTATGGAACTCAACGAGTAAAACATTGCCATGTCGTCATTCACGAGTGGTTACGAAGTAAGTCAGTCAGAAAGAAAGGAATCCAAAGATAGCCACTACAAGCATCATTGTTTAACAGAATGTAGTTTTAAGAGTGTTTTAGGCCAGAATATAGTTGTTTAAAATGTTGCTATGAGGTTGATATTTCAAGATCAAGCTTACTTGAACATTTCTTCTGAGGTTTTCAGAGATTGTGGATCCAGACTGAGAAGAGGAACTCCTCCAGATGAGGATGGGAGTGAGGATTGTTTTTGATGCTTGAATTATTACATGTATATATTTTATTCACACATGTGTTAATAACTTATTGAATTGGTAGTGTGTCATTCTTTTTGTTTTATGTCCTCCTCATAGACCTCATAACTGTTGAAATTCTTTATTCTTTCTGGAATAAAACCAGTCGATGGGTAAAACAAAGAGGAAAACAATGAAGACTGGTTGGAGTTTGGGTGTTTTTACTGGATCCAATCAGAAGCAGAGACAGGACAATGAGACCAGAGTGGAGCAGAAAGGATCAATAACTCTTCACACACAGAGCATCTGGAGCAGAGCTGAGAACGCTGACAGTTTGTCTGGTACAATGACATCATCAGTCCGAGCCTGGGAATGTGAGCTGAGCGACGAGGCCGTCGCCTTCCTCCACACAGGACCAGATGTTGACAGTGTGTCCCTCCTGTCCATGACCACCGACACTCAGCAGATCTTCTGCTGGTTCCTCTGCTGCATGAAACTCTGCGGTCCTGGTGGAATTTCAGGACACACTGTGTTTTCTCTGGTCCCACCACTGCCTGCAGAGAGATGAGAGGTCATGAGAGGTGATGGGAGGTCATGAGAGGAGATGGGAGGTCATGGGAGGTCATGAGAGGAGATGGGAGGTCATGATAGGTGATATGAGGTCATGAGAGGAGATGGGAGGTCATGAGAGGAGATGAGAGGTCATGAAAAGGAGATGAGAGGTGATGGGAGGTCATGAGAGGAGATGAGAGGTCATGATAGGTGATATGAGGTCATGAGAGGAGATGGGAGGTCATGAGAGGAGATGGGAGGTCATGAGAGGTGATAGGAGGTCATGAGAGGTGATGGGAGGTCATGAGAGGAGATGATAGGTCATGAGAGGCGATGGGAGGTCATGAGAGGAGATGAGATGTGATGGGAGGAGATGAGAGCTGATAGGAGGAGATGACAGGTGATGGGAGGAGATGAGAGGTGATGGGAGGAGATGAGAGGTGATGGGAGGAGATGAGGTGATGGGAGGAGATGAGGACAGTCTGGAGCAGCCAGGACTTCAGTCCTGTCCACAGCAGCAGCTCAGAGCTCATGAAGGTCCACCACTGTCAGACCAACACAACCAGGCTGAGGCTCCTCTGATTGGCTGACTGTGTCCTCTGCTGTCCAATCCTGAAGCTGCTCAACGTTCTCCTCTCACAGCCTCACTGAGCAGTCAAACTCTGGACCTTTGTTCCCACACTAATGGCGCTATCCCACCAGTACCTCCTCGGCTCGACTCGCCTTTTAGGCATTCTGTGTGATTCCCCACGACCAGCTACTCTTGTAGTTCCTCCTCGACCGAGGTTCCCAGCGAGCTGCAGCCAGTACACACTGTGACCTCGGCAGACGGCAGCCGCCGATGGGGTGGGGGCGTGAGGACACAGTTGGGTCAGGAGAGTAGCTCATTCAGCCGCCATTTTTAAAACCTGATCACAAAAAGAACACTGACAACCAGAGAGAGACGCTCAGAAATCAACCAGTGGAACAGCGACGAGCTGCAGACGTTTCTTTTTCTGGTGGCGACCAGAAGATTCAGGAGCTCCACAGAGCGACACGCTACCAGGATCAGGAGGTCTCCCACGGGTGGACGACATGAGATCACATATTCCTCCTCCTGTTGCGAGTGGAAGTGAAAAGTGTTAATTGTTCTCTTATTCTGAAACATCCGCTCGGACCGGTTGCCCCTGTGCTGCGGCACATCCAGATCGTTTGAATCGAGGCCAGTAGAACCTCGATTGGTTCAGTGATTAGTTAGGGTGTCTCTAATGGGGCGAATAAAGAGAGAGCAGACCCCAACAAGTTCTCAATGCTCAACAATAAAGGTCATAAGCTCAATATGTTTTCTCTAATCAAAGCAATCTGTGAGAAACTACGGAGCCCCTAACAGGACATGATTAAAATAAAAAATAAAAGGTATCGGTGAAGTAGTGTTGTTGCTAATGAATTCAACCAGGACTTCAAGCTCTGAGTATCTTTACAACGGCTGAGTCTCCGTGAACCAAATATCCTCTTTACCCGTCACTACTGTGAAAGGATTTCAGACTAGCAAGCAAATCCTTAATATCTTTGTATTTTAATCCGATTTCAAAGTGAAAATCAATGAACTGGTGAATATCTCTTCCCGTGGGTTCACCGCCCGCAGGAAAGGTTCTTAACTGGTGCAATGTGCTCTGGGTGACGGTGCTCAGACTGACACCCCCGGGGAAGAGAAATGGATGGATGGATGGTGAATACCTTGCGCCGTGGATGGCTCCATCGTGATGTTACTGTTACTCATAACAAGAACTTTGTTCAAAATCTCACAAAAATGTTTTTGGGGAAGAAAAAGGTTTTTAACTTCAGGGTTCTTGTTTTTTGTTTTGTTTTGTTTTTTTACATCCCTCCCATTTTGCGAGAGCTTGCAACAGTTTTTTTTTCTTTTAATTTTTTTTTGTTCATTTTTGCATGTCCCTCTAAGAGCTCCGTGACAAACTGCTGTGATCGGCTGGTTGAAGCACTTCAATGTGGAATTAATGCAAATGATCCATTCAGATGCTTTTCTTTTCCAAACCAGACCAGTGGGCCGTGATGTGCACAGACAGACACTAGGTGGTGCCAGAGAGCCTGCCCTGAGTGCTCTTAACCAAGGAAGTGTCTTTATCAAAGTTGTTCTGGAGTTAATCTGAAGATCTCATGAGAGTTTGTTAATCTGAAGATCTCATGGAGTTTGAAGGTGTGTATTTGTTGACTTCACCTCTGACCTCTGCCCCTCACCACCCTCTGACCTGCTGTGATGTTTCCTGGCCGAGTTGCTGCTGTTGCTTCCACTTTGTCATTCTGCCAGCAGCTGATTGACAGTTGGACGTATTGATCATGTGATCGATTGCTGGAACTCACTGAGCTCCTGCCGCACTCGTTCTTTCACTGATGTTTGCAGGAACCGTCTGCATGTCGAGGCGATTGATCTGATCACCTGTGTCCGTGGAAGAGACTGGAACACGTGGATTCAATGAAGACTGAGCAAATACTTTAGTCAACCCAGTGTATCGGTGAAGGTTCAGGGGAAACTAGTGGAAGCACACGTTCCCGTCTCGATGAATGGAGGAAAGAAACACGGAGTCCAGCAGCTGAAAGTCCTCCAATATGAACATTTATTTCTGGAAAGAAGTTACAAATCGTTTCCAAAGAGTTTCTACTCGGTTATAAGATATGTTCACTGCAGTTTGCTTTGGGATACGGTCGTCATAGCAACAAGTTTACTCTGTGTAATCCTCTACTGTCGTTTCCTACTGAGACACTGAAGACTAAACCACTGGTCGGACCGTCTGTGTCTCTGAATGTGGCCTGAGCAGCCTCAGACCCCCACCTGGGACCTTGGGGGGGGTAATGAAGATGATGACGATGAAGAGGAGGAGGGGGAGTTTAAGGGTTAAAAAAAAATAAAAATTGACAGTTTGATTCCTGGACTCATTCTGCGGAGGCCTCTAAAGAAAAGAATAAAGTGTGTTCTCCTCTACTCATCCAGCTTGTTTACAGTGGTTACCATGGTTACCAGCATCACCTGATGAATCATCACACAGAGGAATTTCTATTGATCTATTGAGCCAAAAATCTGAAGTTTCTGTTTGTTCAAGAGTGAAGATGAGATTTTATGTATTTAGTGAAATCATTGTGTGCGTGTGTGTGTGTGTGTGTGTGTGTGTGTGTGTGTTCAGCTGCATGCTCACTGAGAGGCAGAACTTGTGTTGTTCTGTGTAAATGAGATGTTTGCAACGAGGATCAATAAAGTGTTTGGACTCCAGAAAGCCATCCACCGCTCTTTACGGGACAGCGCCCAGCCTGACGGAGACATTTGGCTGGAGTCAGAAGCTTCACTCACTCTGGAGGAGATTGAACCTGTTGAGGACGTGAGCGGGGTCATAAAGGGAGGAGGAGGAAGAGGAGGAAGGTGAGGATGGACAGGAAGCAGCAATGTGCTCGAGCCCTTTTCACAGTAAAAAAAGAAAAGATGAGATGGAGTGAGACGCTCGCCAGTATTTCCTACTGAGTCCCACCCTCCTTGAACAGTGCTCATCACTGCTGCCCCCAGTGGACTGGAGCAGCACTACACCGTCCGACCCACTGCAGCTCTGAATCAAAGAGGAACCATGAAGACCAGACCCCGTTTCCACGACGATTCTCCCCAGTGAGGGGAGCCACGTTAACAGACTAAAACCCGGCTGGAGGTGTGTGTCTGTCTGTGTGTGTGTGTGGGGGGGGGGGGGGAGGGGAGGGGCCTCGTGTCCTTGGATGACACACCCAGGAGAGCTGATGGTGTGTGTATATGTGTGTGTGTGTATGTGTAGTGGCCAGTCACCAGGCGACTCGTCGTTTCAGAAGAGTTCCACCTCAACATGACGACATTTAAGAAAACAAACCCCGTTTCCATGGAAACAGCAGAAACACTGAAAACAAGTTACTGCGGCGACGGTGAGCGTTAGCCGAATACAGACGTCTGCCACCTGCAGCTCTGGCGCCTCGTGTGGCTCCTCGGCGCCTCTGCAGCAGCAGCCACACACTTCAACCTGTATCATCGCTGCAAACAAAGGTCACATGAAACAGGATTCATCCAGAAGTAAGATGAATGTTAATAATACGGAAGAGTATTAGGGCCACTGAAGAAAAGAAAATATTTGGAGGCTAAAAAAAAACAACCTCCGTGGCCCCAGAAAAAGTCAAAAATCAAAGTCGAGATTTATTTTTTTCACAGAGAGACGTCTGTCCATCCCTTATCATTTGCCCGGAGATGTGAAATCACATTAAATCACTTAATTGTGACTATATAGAGTTACTTACTGCTTATGGACATGTGATTTTACATAGGATTTCCTTGATTAATAAGAACATTTAAATAAACAGCCCGGGATCCGTGTCTTTGTCCTTCGTACTTGACGAACTTCCTCTACAGAACCAGGCAGCAGCTGCTCTGTCTCTTCTAGTCCTGATACTGATGATAACTGTGTACCTCTACAGAACCAGGCAGCAGCTGCTCTGTCTCTTCTGCTCCTGATACTGATGATAACTGTGTTCCTCTACAGAACCAGGCAGCAGGCTGCTCTGTCTCTTCTGCTCCTGATACTGATGATAACTGTTCCTCCACAGAACCAGGCAGCAGCTGCTCTGTCTCTTCTAGTCCTGATACTGATGATAACTGTGTACCTCTACAGAACCAGGCAGCAGCTGCTCTGTCTCTTCTGGTCCTGATACTGATGATAACTGTTCCTCTACAGAACCAGGCAGCAGCTGCTCTGTCTCTTCTAGTCCTGATACTGATGATAACTGACCGTGTTTATGAGCTCCATTCTGTCCTGAAGCTTCTTTTCATCACTTCATTAAACCGCCTGATGTGCATTTTGAGGAAACAGTCACACCGCTGGCATGTGGATGGACGGACTTTTTATTCCACCGTAAAAATAAAAAAAAATCTCGACTTTGATTTTCGACTTTTTCTGGAGCCACAAAGGGTTTTTTTTTTTTTTTTTAGCCTCCGAATTTTTTTTTTTTTCTTCAGTGACCCTAAAACTCTTCCATATAATAAAAAGTAAAACACCTGAAAACCTGTTTCAGGCTCCACCATGACTTGTTTCCCCGCCACTTTTCTATGAAGACTGGACTGTCAACCGCACGGCGAGCTGAACGTCGTCGTGAGTACGAATCACGGCTTCGTTATTATCAGGTGACGGTGGAACGGCTGAGCTGAAGCTACGTTGTTTTGTTATTGTTCACGTCTCCTTGCTGTTTCTGAACAGTCACAGACGATAGCTGCCAGTAAGAGCTGCCTTCACCTCACATTCTCACATCAGGTTTAATCGCACTGCGTTAACCACAAATAAATAAAACACAACACGGCTAAAGTCAGAGCGCAGGGCTCCGGCCTCAGCCAAAGATAAGTTACACATTTTCTCCCATTGAGTAGAACGACGCAGCTGGACAATTTTTCCATATATTACTGTGTTTATGCATTTACAACTGAAGCTGCTGACACTCGTTAAGTTAGAAGGAAGCATGTTACCGTGGAGACTGACCGCTCCGATCGCCTCAGTGAAGAGCAAGAAGCTCTGAAGACGCGTCTTTAAATACAGTGAAACTACATCAGGTCGTAACTGAGCTAACGCGCTAACAAAAGGCTAATTTAGCTGATCAATCAGATCTCTCCTGAAACAAATGTTCTGATTCTGAATTAACCCTTTAAATGACTAATGGTATTACAGTGTGTGTGTGTGTGTGTGTGTGTGTGTTGGGGGTCTCTCTGGTTCCTCCCTAGAGGCCGAGCTGCACCTGAACTCTTCCAGAACCACACAGGTAGCTTCATCTGAGACCTTCCAGTCTTCCTTTCGTTAGAGAACCAATCAAAAGCCGGCTCCGACCGCCTCACTTACGTTTCTACGTGTTTTTCTGACAAAGCTAATTGTGTAAATGTTGGGTCGCTGTGGGCTGAGTGCCCCGGCCTGGCCCCTCCCCCGGCCTGGCCCCGCCCCCGGGACAGGTGTGTGTAGAAAAGGAGGCGGAGCAGACCTCAGCTGCAGCGTCTCACGTGCTCCAGCACGTACTCGGGGAAGTGCAGGCTGCACACCTGCAGACCGTCCAGTTTGCAAGGCATCCTGGGATACTCGTCCTCCTTCCACTTGTTGTCGTCGGGGTCGAAGGTCAGGATGGAGTCACTGTAGTGGCCGTTGTAGCACAGGCCACCCAGCACCATGATCTGCCGCTCCAGCACGGCCACGCCGTGCCCGCTGCGGCCGATGGGCATGGAGGCCAGGATGGTCCACTCGTCGGTGTCGGGGTCGTACACCTCGGTGGACGGGCAACCCTGCGACTCAAAGGAGGCGCGCAGGATGACGCACACGCCACCGAACACGTACAGCTTCCCGTTGTGGGAGATCATCTTGTGAAAGCAGCGCGCGTAGTTCATTTTGGACTTGTTCTCCCAGCAGCTGGCGTGCGTGCCGGGCAGCAGGGGGCCGCGGCGCGTCCTGTGGGGGTCCGGGCCGCCGCCGGCCCCACCCCCCGCCTCCCGCCCCGGGTCGAACACACACACCTGCTTGGAGGTGGAGGAGGACGTGATGCCGCCGGTGATGTAGAGCTTCCCGTTGAGGACCGTCCCCTCGTGGCCGTACTTGTTGACGGGGTAGGGGTCCACGAACTCCCAGCGGTCCTCCGTGATGTCATAGCGCTCCGTGGAGTAGAAGGTCTCGTCTCGCGTGCGGCCCGCCACAGCGTAGATGAACTTCCCGATGACGCCCACGGCGAACTCCGACCTGCAGCGGGGAGAGAAGAGGCGTGAGGGGGAGCGAGGCGGCGGCAGACTGGAGGGGTCTCGGTGGACCCGGGATGGGGGAGGGGGGGAGGTTAGTCGGACCTGGGCACGGACATGTCGGCCATGCGGAGCCAGGAGTTCTGTCGGGGGTCGTAGCGGTAGACTTTGGAGGAGGCGTGGAACTCGCCGTCGGGCCCCAGCTCCTCTCCGCCTAGCAGGAAGGCAAAGTTGTTGACGATGGCGAGGCAGTCGGGTCGCAGCGGAACCTGAGGACCCTCCAACTCCCACCAGACCTGAAGAGAGAGGCTGGTCAGCGGGGTGGGGGTCTGTGTGTGACGGTCTAGTTTGTTCATCGAGGTTCTATTTACCTGGAAACATTTTGAAAACAACAATGGGAGAACATGACAACCAAGTTGGATCGTTATTACGGTGACTGTCACAATAAAAGTACCAAGTTCAAGAGAATATCGACTGGGAGTCATGACACCACGGAGGAAACTTTGTTCTGATTGGCTCTACTGAGCATGTGCAGAACTACAAGTTACTGCGGCCGTGGTGATCAGGACCAGAGATACCTCCGTCAACAAGGAGACGGAGTCTGAACGTTTTCAAAAGTTCTACCTTTGAGCGGTTTTCAGAAATGTGTTTTCAGAAACTCTGTGCTCTGTTGTCATGGAAACAGACACCCAAATCAGTACAGTCGTTTTAAGTTTTAACTTGAAATCGTTTCCTGGTAAATGGAACCGAAAAGAAAAAGTTTTGATCATTTAGGTGATTGATGTTTTTGAGTTCATGACACCTTGAGGGTGAATGGAGGGAGGAGTGATGGAGGGAGGAGTGATGGGAGGAGAATGGAGGGAGGAGTGATGGAGGGAGAATGGAGGGAGGAGTGTTGGAGGGTGATTGATGGAGGGAGAATGAGGGAGGAGTAATGGAGGCAGAATGAGGGAGGAGTGATGGAGGGAGATTGATGGAGGAGTGATGGAGGGAGGGAAATGGAGGGAGAATGATGGAGGGAGGAGTGATGGGAGGAGTTATGGAGGGAGAATGAGGGAGGAGTGTTGGAGGGAGAATGAGGGAGGAGTGATGGAGGGAGGAATGTTGGAGGGAGGAGTGATGGAGGGAGAATGAGGGAGGAGTGAGGGAGGGAGGAATGATGGAGGGAGAATAAGGGAGGAGTTCTGGAGGGAAGAGTGTTGGAGGGAGAAGTGCTGGAGGGAGGAGTGTTGGAGGGAGAATGGAAGGAGGAGTGATGGGAGGAGGAGTGATGGAGGGAGGAGTGATGGTCGGAGAATGGAGGGAGGAGTGTTGGAGGGAGAATGAGGGAGGAGTGTTGGAGGGAGAATGGAAGGAAGAGTGTTGGAGGGAGAATGGAGGGAGGAGTGATAGAGGGAGGAGTGATGGGAGGAGGGCTGATGGACGGAGAATGGAGGGAGAATGGAGGGAGGAGTGATGGAGGGAGAATGGAGGGAGGAATGATGGAGGGAGAATAAGGGAGGAGTGATGGAGGGAGAATGGAAGGAAGAGTGTTGAGGGAGGTAGAATGGAGGGAGGAGTGATGGAGGGAGAATGATGGAGGAGTGTTGGAGGGAAAATGAGGGAGGAGTGATGGAGGGAGAATGAGGGAGGGAGAATGGAAGGAAGAGTGTTGGAGGGAGAATGGAGGGAGGAGTGATGGAGGGAGAATGAGGGAGGGAGAATGGAGGGAGGAGTGATGGAGGGAGAATGATGGAGGAGTGTTGGAGGGAGAATGAGGGAGGAGTGATGGAGGGAGAATGAGGGAGGGAGAATGAGGGAGGAGTGAGGGAGGGAGAATGGAGGGAGGAGTGATGGAGGGAGAATGGAAGGAGGAGTGTTGGAGGGAGAATGGAGTGAGGAGTGATGGAGGGAGGAGTGATGGACGGAGAATGGAGGGAGGAGTGTTGGAGGGAGAATGGAGGAGGAGTGATGGAGGGAGGAATGATGGAGGGAGAATAAGGGAGGAGTGCTGGAGGGACAATGAGGGAGGAATGATGGAGGGAGGAGTGTTGGAGGGAGAATGGAAGGAGGAGTGATGATGGGAGAATGAGGGGGGAGAATGGAGGGAGAATGATGGAGGAGTGTTGGAGGGAAGAGTGTTGGAGGGAGAATGAGGGAGAATGGAAGGAGGAGTGTTGGAGGGAGAATGAGGGAGGAGTGAGGGAGGAGTGATGGAGGGAGAATGAGGGAGGAGTTGTTGGAGGGAGAATGAGGGAGGAGTTGTTGGAGGGAGAATGGAGGGAGAATGAGGGAGGAGTCATGGAGGGAGAATGAGGGAGGAGTCATGGAGGGAGAATGAGGGAGGAGTCATGGAGGGAGAATGAGGGAGGAGTTGTTGGAGGGAGAATGGAGGGAGGAGTCATGGAGGGAAAATGAGGGAGGAGTTGTTGGAGGGAGAATGGAGGGAGAATGAGGGAGGAGTGTTGGAGGGAGAATGAGGGAGGAGTGATGGAGGGAGAATGAGGGAGGAGTGATGGAGCAGCAGAGACACACCACCTTGGGGCGCTGCAGCAGCAGGATCTTGCTGTTCACCATGCTGTGTCCAATCATGCCCCTGAAGACGGCGGTCTGCGGCCGTACTGAGCGGATGCGGTTGGCGTGTGTGTCCACTAGAGGCTGCTGGTTGACGTCGTGGAAGTAACTGAGCGCCTGGTCCACTTCCTGCCGCAGCTGCCGCGAGTAACGGTAGAACTCCGACGTCTTCACCTGCGAGGACGAGAGAGGATGAGAGGAGGGGTCAGGTGACGGTAGAGGTCAGGTGACAGGAGAGGAGGTCAGCTGACGGTAGAGCAGGTCAGGTGACGGGAGAGGTCAGGTGACAGGAGAGGAGGTCAGGTGACGGTAGAGCGGGTCAGGTGACGGGAGAGGAGGTCAGGTGACGGGAGAGGAGGTCAGGTGACGGGAGGTTAGGTGACGAGAGAGGGGGTCAGGTGACGGGAGAGGGGGTCAGGTGACGGGAGAGGGGGTCAGGTGACGGGAGAGGAGGTCAGGTGACGGGAGAGGAGGTCAGGTGACGGGAGAGGAGGTCAGGTGACAGGAGAGGAGGTCAGGTGACAGGAGGTTAGGTGACGGTAGAGGAGGTCAGGTGACAGGAGAGGAGGTCAGGTGACGGTAGAGGGGGTCAGGTGACGGTAGAGGAGGTTAGGTGACAGTAGAGGAGGTCAGGTGACGGTAGAGGAGGTCAAGTGACGGTAGAGAGGGTCAGGTGACAGTAGGTTAGGTGACGGCAGAGGAGGTCAGGTGACGGGAGGTTAGGTGATGGTAGAGGTCAGGTGACGGGAGGTTAGGTGATGGTAGAGGGGGTCAGGTGACGGTAGAGGAGGTCAGGTGACGGGAGGTTAGGTGATGGTAGAGGGGGTCAGGTGACGGTAGGTCAGGTGACTGTAGAGGTCAGGTGACGGGAGGTTAGGTGACGGTAGAGGTCAGATGACGGGAGGTTAGGTGATGGTAGAGGGGGTCAGGTGACGGTAGAGGAGGTCAGGTGACGGGAGGTTAGGTGATGGTAGAGGGGGTCAGGTGATGGTAGAGGGGGTTAGGTGACGGTAGGTCAGGTGACGGTAGGTCAGGTGACGGTAGAGGTCAGGTGATGGGAGGTTAGGTGATGGTAGAGGGGGTCAGGTGATGGTAGAGGGGGTTAGGTGACGGTAGGTCAGGTGACGGTAGGTCAGGTGACGGTAGAGGTCAGGTGATGGGAGGTTAGGTGATGGTAGAGGGGGTCAGGTGATGGGAGGTTAGGTGATGGTAGAGGGGGTCAGGTGATGGGAGGTTAGGTGATGGTAGAGGGGGTCAGGTGACGGTAGGTCAGGTGACGGTAGAGGTCAGGTGATGGGAGGTTAGGTGATGGTAGAGGGGGTTAGGTGATGGTAGAGGGGGTCAGGTGATAGGAGGTTAGGTGATGGTAGAGGGGGTTAGGTGATGGTAGAGGGGGTCAGGTGATAGGAGGTTAGGTGATGGTAGAGGGGGTTAGGTGATGGGAGGTTAGGTGATGGTAGAGGAGGTCAGGTGACGGTAGAGGAGGTCAGGTGACATTAGGTGACTCCTCCCCTCGATTTGCAGCGTCTCCGTTACTTTCAGACTCACCTTCTCGAAGATGTTGGCGGGAGTCATGAGACAGAAGCGGATGGACTGAACGATGGTGTCCGTGTGCCGCCACCGCCGCCGGTCGTGCCGCAGCCACGCCTGCACCGCTTCGTACAGCTCGATCTCAGGGAAGCGACTCAGAGCGTCGCTGTTCAGGTACGCCTGGTGCAGCAAGGTACACAACTCAACAACGGCACGCACACACCCCCACACACCCACACACCCACCCACCCACCCACCCACACACACACACACACCCCTACCTGCAGTCTCTCCAGGCTGAGGTAGGACAGGAAGTCGGCTCGGCTCATGAGCGGCACGAAGTTGTCGAGCAGGAAGTTGTCGAGCTGCTCCTGGACGCCCTCCACACCGACGCTGAAGTCCTCCAGGAGGCGCATGACCTCGGCGCAGTTCTCCAGGCAAATCTTGGCCAGCAGGAAGGAGCAGCAGAACTCCACCGCCTCCGTCAGCTGCACGTACATGGCGGCCTGCAGGATCTCCTGCACCGTGGGCATGCTGAGCTCCAGGGAGCCGTAGTACATGAAGCGCAGGATGTGGCCGAAGCCCGCCGCCGTCAGGCCCTTCATGTGGATCTTGTCCTGGTCCCTCTCCCGCATGTCGGCCGTGAACATCACCCGGAAGTAGTCGCTCTGCGTGGCCAGCAGCGCCTTGTGGGCCTGCGCACGCGCACACACACACACACACACACACACACACACACACACACACACACACACACACACACACACACACACACACACACACACACACACACACACACACACACACACACACACACACACACACACACACACACACACACACACACACACACACACACACACACACCATATATCTTATAGAACGTGCATCAGAGAACAACCAGTTTAGAACCTCCTTTCAGTGTTTGTGTTTTCTGTCGTTTTGTTTTTTCAGTTTCTTTGTTTGTTTTTTTCTCTTTTACGTCGTTTCTTACAGTTGTTTTGGTCTTTTCATGCTCTCCGTGTTTGTGCAGTGGTTAGCACCGCCTCCTCACCGCACAAACCTCCCTGATCGTGTGTGTGTGTGTGTGTGTGTGTGTGTGTGTGTGTGTGTGTGTGTGTGTGTGTGTACCTGGAAGTGGTGCTCCTCGATCAGTAGCGTGACGTCCAGCAGCAGACGCTCCTCGTACAGCGCCCTGAAGCCCGACGACACGCTCCCATCATGCACCTGGGACAGGTACACCTCCACATCCGCCCCCGACATAACACTCCTGTGGACGTGGGTGGGGTGGGGTTTAACCAGTGTAAAGAAAACACACACACACACACAGAGCACACTCACACACACAGAGCACACACACACACACACACAGAGCACACTCACACACTCACACTCACCTCTGATTGGCCACGGGCATGTCAGAGGAGGCCGTCCCAGCCGATCAGAGGACGGTGGCCCTCGTGTCCAGTCGCAGTGGAGACCTGGACGAGAGCCGACAAGCAGCGAGACGTTCCTCAACCTCCGACTTCACAAACTTTTCATTTCAAACCCCAAAATGAAGAAACCTCCCAAAGCCCCTCATCTCCCCTCACGACCCCTCTGGATCTCTTCATCTTAACCCGTGGAAATAAAGAACAAAAGTCTCAAGGACGCTCTCAGTTTTAACCCTTCAAATGCCGCCACTCAATGTAAACAAACCACATTCTAATCAATGTTGTCATTGATTACCGATTTAATATTGCATCATTTTAGTTGAGGGCCACACGCAGCAACTCCAGTCACAGAGAGCTTTCAATTCAAACTTTAAACTTTTCCTCTACACACATGATAAACATGTTTATTTTCTCAAAACCAAACAACCGCAGCTGAAAATGTCCTCGATCTCAAAATGAGGCCAATATTTAGATTTTTGTTTTTCATATTCATTTTTTTATTTGGAAACAGTGAGATGCAGCAACACTTTACATATGTTGAGTTCTATATTTCCATTTTTATGTGTATACAACTGAACAAACTTTATAAAATGCATCCCGTCACTGAAACATTCTGGATGTTGTCACAGTCTCCCCCTGACAGACCCTTTCAGGCTGGTTTGACGTCTCAGTGTCGTGTCTGCTCCTCGGAAGGAAAGTGTTTGGCCACCCTTGCGGGGTCAGAGGTCAGGGGAGTCATACCTTTTGGAGCCCGGGAGAACGATCACAGGCTTCAGCAGCTGAGCGCTAACGCATCTCCTGAGTTTGTGGTTCCCTGGTTCTGAGAGGAGACAGCAGGATGGGTTTCAGTCCAGGAGGAGGAAGAGCAGCAGGAGGGGGAGAATTCAGGTGAAAAGCTTTAACATGTAAGGCAGACACACAGACAGCTCCTCAGTATAAACAAAGCCTGTTCAGCCGCCCCCCCCCCCACGGTCCTCCAGAGCATCCTGGAGGATTAACCTCCAGCCTATCGACCCGGCTCACCCGGCCCGGTTCTGCCGGGTCTCTGGCAGCCTTCCCCGGGCAGCAGCTTTAGCTTTAGCCGGCTCACCTCGGCGCTGCCTGTCGGACCCGGCGGCTCGGGCTCCGTCGGACATCAGCGGGGCTCCGCGATGCCGCGCGCCGCGTCCATCAGCCCGGTCCCGGACCAGAGACCCCCCCCTCCACACGGTCCGGGTCCGTCCCGGATCAGAGAGCCCCTCGTGGTCAGGATCAGAGACCCCGCACGGATCCGGGTCAGTCCGAACCGCAGCAGTCCTCCGGACCCCAGGACGCCATCTTCTGCACTGACGTCACTTCCTGTGTGGGCGGGACCGAAGGGCGTAGCGTGCCATGCACAGCTCCTGTATCAGAGCGATGAGTTACTCCTTAAAAATAACACCGGACTACAAGAGAGATGGTTCACTCAGATACAGTCCTTTCAGAACCCGGGACAAATGAGGCTCTGGAGGATCCACAGCAGCAGGACTAGTCCGAGGATTAGGAGTAGACCTTTTCCCAGGAATAAAATTAAATATAAAAAAGTTTTCGTTTTAGCACAGGGTTAAGCGGTTTAATGGAATGGGTGGACTATGTATAGTTTGTAACAATTAGTATTTATAATATTCAATATTCTTAATATGTATACTGTTTTATATTTGTAATGTTTATTATCTATCTATCTATCTATATATATATATATATAGATAGATAGATAGATAGATAGATAGATAGATAGATAATAAACATCTATATATATATATATATATATATATAATATATATATATATATATATAAAATACTGTAATATTTGTATTTGTTGTAGAATTTATAACCGGCGAACCAAATTATCTTCAGTATGACGTCATTATTAACCGACGGACCCGACACATGGATATGAGCAGGCTATGAGTTTATTTCTTTGTTTCCTAAGAGAACACACAATCTACTTAAAAGCAAAGAGCGATTTTAAAATCGCACTTCAACTTTGCGTTTCATTGAGCTTAGAATAGTTTTGGATCTTTAGTTTGTATGATTTTGGTGTAAAAATAAGTTGCATCAGCCGTTCATGAAGGACCCCGACGCGTTATTGTGTATTAAACAAAAGAGTTCATAGGAGATTGATATTTTAATCAAATTTATTTTACTCGAGTTTTAGCAGTTTTCCTGCTGGTGAGAGTTCTTTTGTTTGTTTGAAAGCTGTTTAGTAAGTGAAGAGTTAATCAGGCGTTCGCCGCGGACAGCCTTCTCTTCGGGTTCAACATGGCGGGTGATGAGTCCGGATCTACGCTCGGCCAGCCTCATCTGGCCAAACAGGACCTCCATAACCTGGTAGGTTTACATTTACCGATGTTTACTGAGGGGTTCTGCTTGTGTGTGACCGGGGGAGCGCCGTGTGGTTCACCCGGTGGCTGCTCTCCGTGTCCCGGCCCCATGCCCCGGCTCCGCCCGGCACATGACGGCAGGCCGGCGGGGAGACGGGCAGCGGCTCCGCGGCGCCTCCAGCGGGATGAAACACGTGTTTTCTCTCAAATAAACATGTGTGTTTATGTCTAACGTGCTCTTATTAATCCGTATCACAGCTCACACGTGCCGGTAATAAACGTTTACAGTCGTTAGATTAACGTGTTCGCATCGTTTCTCATGCTGATGAAATGGTGAAAAAGTCAACGGAGTTCTGAATGGGAGTAATGTCTGCTGTTCGCCTTTCCGTGAGGCTTCAACGCTTATATCGCAAAGAAATAAATGATAAATCAAACTTTTTAATATCAACATCTCGAAACGAGCCGTTATGAACGTCAACAAGCCGTTTGTAACATCGTTTTGTCAAATATTTGATTGTTTCTCGTGATCTTAAATTAGCTAAAAAGTCAATGGACTTCTGAATTGACCTTAGCATCAGGCTTTCTGTATTTAAATGCGACAAAAACTGGCAGATATACTCTTAGATTATAATTCCAGTGTGTATAGATAGTAATGGATTTTTTTGCCTGATTAATAATTTACGTGGTTTTAAATGAAAAGTAGTTGTGGGATTTTATGCTTATTTTTGACTGTATTGAAATGGTATTCACATCATTCAGTGTTTAACTGTAAATCTGGATTTAAAAAGTACATTATGATCGAGTTTCTCCACGAGCGTTCATGTTTAAATAGGATTTAATCCTTATTTTACACAGAAACTTGTGCTGGGGTCAGACGGGACGAGGCCTCCTGTCGCTGGTTGTTGTGTGGTTCTGTGGTTCTGCTGCTCTTTGTTTCCTTCAGCAGCAGGATTAACGTGTTTTCTCTGCAGAACGTGTCCACGCTGACGCCGCTCTCTCCAGAGATCATCAGCAGACAGGCCACCATCAACATCGGTGAGAGAAAACGCTTGTAGAGCGCCGCCACGTTCTCGTCATTCGCAGACATTAAGAGGTTAAATAAGTTACTGAGGTTCTCCTCACACCTGGAGAACATCTGTGAAGTGTTGGCAGGTCACAGACTGAAGGTTGATGTAGATGAGTAAGATGTTGATCAGAGACATTCAGCTTGTTTTGTTGGAGGATGAGAATGTGTCCCGGTGTTGACGTCCTGGTGTCTCTCAGGAACCATCGGCCACGTCGCCCACGGCAAGTCCACGGTGGTGAAGGCCATCTCTGGAGTTCACACAGTCCGCTTCAAGAACGAGCTGGAGAGGAACATCACCATCAAGCTGGGATATGCTAACGCTAAGGTGGGTCTGCCGACCGACCGACCGGCCAACCGTCCTCTGGACCGACCGGCCGACCGTCCTCTGGACCGACTGACCGTCCTCTGGACCGACCGGCCGACCGTCCTCTGGACCGACCGGCCGACCGTCCTCTGGACCGACTGACCGTCCTCTGGACCGGCCGACCGTCCTCTGGACCGACTAACCATCCTCTGGACCGGCCAACCGTCCTCTGGACCGACTGACGTCCAGTCTCGGTCCCTGCTTACACAGAAACGATTTCAAGTGAAACACAAAACTCTTGTTGTGTTTTGGGGTCATTTTACACAACGGAGCTCAGAGTCCTGGACTTGGTAGTTTTATTTTGACATTCACCGTAATAACAATCCAACTTGGTAGTTTTATTTTGACAGTCACCGTAATAACAATCCAACTTGGTAGTTTTATTTTGACATTCACCGTAATAACAATCAAACTTGGTAGTTTTATTTTGACAGTCACCGTAATAACAATCCAACTTGGTAGTTTTATTTTGATAGTCACCGTAATAACAATCAAACTTGGTAGTTTTATTTTGACGGTCACCGTAATAACAATCCAACTTGTTAGTTTTATTTTGACGGTCACCGTAATAACAATCCAACTTGTTAGTTTTATTTTGACGGTCACCGTAATAACAATCCAACTTGGTAGTTTTATTTTGACAGTCACCGTAATAACAATCAAACTTGGTAGTTTTATTTTGACAGTCACCGTAATAACAATCCAACTTGGTAGTTTTATTTTGACAGTCACCGTAATAACAATGCAACTTGGTAGTTTTATTTTGACAGCATGCGCTTTCAGTACTAAAACTACCAACAACCCCAACTACTCGACCAACATGAAAACTACATCATTTTCAGAACGTTGTGGTCTTAATGTGAAACATTTCTGAAACAAAAATGTAAAAACGATGCATTATTCACTTGAAGCGTTGTCATGGAAACGGGGCTTCAATGTCTGTATAATTTTAGCATTAGCATTAGCTGAGCACTGCAGGTCAGTAACTTGCTTCGCAGCTGAAACCATGAAAGCTCATAATCAGCTCAGTACTGCCCCCGGTGGACCAGAGACAGACCTGTTACCATGCCGACCCACTCTGTGGAGTGAGCTGGTCTCTCGGCTGAGCTGGTCTCGAGACTAACCTGGTCTTTAGACTGAGCTGGTCTCTGGACTGAGTAGGTCTCCTCTGGTCTTCGGACTGAGCTGGTCTCTGGACTAACCTGGTCTCCTCTGGTCTCTGGACTGAGCTGGTCTCCTCTGGTATATAGACTGAGTAGGTCTCCTCTGGTCTCTGGACTGAGTTGGTCTTCTCTGGTCTCTGGACTAACCTGGTCTCTGGACTGAGTTGGTCTTCTCTGGTCTCTGGACTAATCTGGTCTCTGGACTGAGCTGGTCTTCTCTGGTCTCCTCTGGTCTCCCCACTGAGCTGGTCTCTGCTGGTCTCTGGCAGGTCTACAAGCTGGACGACCCCGGCTGCCCCCGTCCCGAGTGCTACCGATCTTGCGGCAGCAGCACTCCAGACGAGTTCCCCACAGACCTCCCCGGCACCAAGGGCTACTTCAAGCTGGTCAGGTGAGTCCAGGGGGCGGAGCCAACAGGCCACCTGGAGGACTCCATGCTAACTCAGCTTCTCTCCTCGTAGACACGTGTCTTTTGTGGACTGTCCCGGTCACGACATCTTGATGGCCACCATGTTGAACGGAGCCGCCGTCATGGACGCCGCCCTGCTGCTGATTGGTTCGTTCTGTTAGCTTTAGCATTAGCTAAGACTGTTTTATACTGATTATAGAGCATCTTTCTCCTCTAACATAAGATCATAGAGCATCTTCCTCCTCTAACATCCAGATCATAGAGCATCTTCGTCCACTAATCTTCCCCCTCTTAACACCAGATTATAGAGCGTCTCCACCTCTTAGCATCTCCCCCTCTTAACATCAGATTATAGAGCACCTTCCTGCTCTAACATCAGATTATAGAGCATCTTCCTCCACTAACATCCAGATCATAGGGCATCTTCGTCCACTAATCTTCCCCCTCTTCACACCAGATTATAGAGCGTCTCCCCTCGTAACATCAGATTATAGAGCATCTCCCTTCCCTAACATCAGATTATAGAGCATCTTCCTCCAGTAACATCAGATTATACAGCATCTTCGTCCACTAACATCAGATTATAGAGTGTCTCCCCCGCTTAGCATCTCCCCCTCTTAACATCAGATTATAGAGCATCTTCCTTCTCTAACATCAGATTATAGAGCATCTTCCTCCACTAACATCCAGATCATAGGGCATCTTCGTCCACTAATCTTCCCCCTCTTCACACCAGATTATAGAGCGTCTCCACCTCTTAGCATCTCCCCCTCTTAACATCAGATTATAGAGCACCTTCCTGCTCTAACATCAGATTATAGAGCATCTTCCTCCACTAACATCCAGATCATAGGGCATCTTCGTCCACTAATCTTCCCCCTCTTCACACCAGATTATAGAGCGTCTCCCCTCGTAACATCAGATTATAGAGCATCTCCCTTCCCTAACATCAGATTATAGAGCATCTTCCTCCAGTAACATCAGATTATACAGCATCTTCGTCCACTAACATCAGATTATAGAGTGTCTCCCCCGCTTAGCATCTCCCCCTCTTAACATCAGATTATAGAGCATCTTCCTTCTCTAACATCAGAATATAGAGCATCTTCCTCCTCTAACATCAGATTAATGCCTTCTCCTCCTCCAGCGGGGAACGAGTCGTGTCCTCAGCCTCAGACGTCAGAACATCTGGCGGCCATTGAGATCATGAAGCTGAAGCACATCCTGATCCTGCAGAACAAGATCGACCTGGTGAAGGAGAGTCAGGCCAAGGAGCAGTACGAGCAGATCCTGGCCTTCGTCCAGGGTGGGTCAGAGTGTGTCTGTGTCTGTGTCTGTGTCTGTGTCTGTGTCGGTGTGTCTGTGTAACCTGATGGTGTTTCAGGCACGGTGGCTGAAGGAGCGCCCATCATCCCCATCTCCGCCCAGCTGAAGTACAACATCGAGGTGGTGTGTGAGTACATCGTGAAGAAGATCCCCGTCCCCATCAGAGACTTCATCTCCGAGCCCCGCCTCATTGGTAACACACACACACACACACACACACACACACACACACACACACACACGTGTGCAGTGTTCTGATCAGTGTGTTTCAGTCATCAGATCGTTCGACGTGAACAAACCCGGCTGTGAGGTGGACGACCTGAAAGGGGGCGTGGCCGGAGGAAGTATCCTGAAGGGCGTGCTCAAGGTGAGACCCGCCCCCATGCGTTTATAGGACGGTGCTGTGAGCTGCTGCCCGACCTTGACTCTGACCCCGCCCCCTCTCCTGTGACCTCCAGGTGGGTCAGGAGATCGAGGTGCGTCCAGGTATCGTCTCCAAAGACCACGAGGGGAAGTTGATGTGCAAACCCATCTTCTCCAAGATCGTCTCTCTGTTCGCCGAACACAACGACCTGCAGTACGCCGCGCCGGGAGGACTCATCGGTGAGACGCCATGACTCGGCTAAATCAGTTCTGTCATCACGATGAGATGCCATGACTCGGCTAAGTCAGTTCTGTCATCACGATGAGACGCCATGACTCGGCTAAGTCAGTTCTATCATCACGATGAGCCGCCATGACTCGGCTAAATCAGTTCTATCATCAGTAAGATACCATGACTCGGCTAAATCAGTTCTATAATCAGTAAGATACCATGACTCGGCTAAGTCAGTTCTATCATCACGATGAGACGCCATGACTCGGCTAAATCAGAGTGTTTTCCCTCCTTATCAGAGCGTAATCTGAGATGTGGAGATGTTTCAGTGTTCCTCTACTAACGCTCCTCTGCTCTGCAGGCGTGGGGACGAAGATCGACCCGACGCTGTGCCGCGCCGACCGGATGGTGGGTCAGGTGCTCGGCGCCGTGGGAGCGCTGCCGGAGATCTTCACTGAGCTGGAGATCTCCTACTTCCTGCTGCGGAGGCTGCTGGGCGTCCGGACAGAGGGAGACAAGAAGGCTGCCAAGGTGAGCAAGGCATCATGGGAGCTGGAGTCTGACTCTGAGTCCCAGCTGACCTGTGTGTGTGTGTGCGTGTGTGCAGGTCCAGAAGCTATCCAAGAACGAGGTTCTGATGGTGAACATCGGCTCTCTGTCCACTGGCGGCCGGGTCAGTGCCGTGAAGGCTGACCTGGCCAAGATCGTTCTGACCAACCCGGTTTGTACCGAGGTGGGAGAGAAGATCGCTCTGAGCCGCCGTGTGGAGAAGCACTGGAGGTGAGGCTCTGCTCCTCTAACGTCTCCTCCTCCTCTCTACTCCTCTAACGTCTCCTCCTCCTCTCTGCTCCTCTAGCGTCTCCTCCTCCTCTCTGCTCCTCTAACGTCTCCTCCTCCTCTCTACTCCTCTAGCGTCTCCTCCTCCTCTCTGCTCCTCTAACGTCTCCTCCTCCTCTCTGCTCCTCTAACGTCTCCTCTTCCTCTCTGCTCCTCTAACGTCTCCTCTTCCTCCTCAGGCTCATCGGCTGGGGTCAGATCAGGAGAGGAGTGACCATCACTCCCACGGTGGACGACGACTGAGGGAATCGAACCGGTGCTCCAGATGGAGCGTCCCACTGTTCCCTCACCAGCTTTGTTTTTGGATTCATTTTCATTTCCCAGGAGCAGCAAGAGACGACACGCTCCTCCTCCAGGAGCAGAGAGAGGGGGCAGGGGAGTCCTGTTCCTCCTCTCTGCTGCCCCCTGCTGGAGAGGAGGTGCAGAGGAGCGGCTGCTTCGTTCATCATTTAAATAAAGACGTTTCCTCCGATGAGTTGGAGTCAGAACAACAGAGGAACTTCTGCTGAGCAGTTTCACTGTTCCCCTCAATAACAACTGTTCCCTTCAATAAAAACACTTCCACTGTTCCTCACACTCTCTGCTTTGACTCCAGACTCTTTAATCTCTGTACGATGGATGAACCAACAGTCCTGAGCTGCAGTTCTCTGGTTCCACATGAATCGTTTCAGTCACTCACATTAAAGCACCTGAAGGTTCCTTCACCTTCACTCTGTTTCCACGACAACGATTCAAGACAAAACATCGTTTCTTTCAGAAACGTTTCATGTAAACTTGTTTCAGTTTCACATCCTGATGAAACTCGAGGCGCCGGTCACTTCTGCTGCGTCGGCCAAAATGAAGAGACGCTTTTCTCTGGAGGAGGAAGAGGAGGAGGACGAGGAGGAATCGGTCGGAAGCTCCAACACACTCATGGCTTTAAAAGGTTAAATCTGTTTGATAAAAATTTGTGATCAGAACCGAGGTTGAAGATTTAAAGCAGTGAAAATAGAATAATGTTGGAATAAACTTGGAAATGATCCGGTTAAATGTGTTCGGTTTCTCCGTTTCCATGGAGACGAGTCGAGTCTTCAAAGAGTTCAGGTCCAGTCAACTCAAACTACCATTTTCAGATTTCAGTTGAACTCATCGCCGGTTCTACTGGGTCTGGGACCGGACCAGAACCTCTAGGGGACCGGACCAGAACCTCTAGTGGACCCGTTTTGGCCCGCGGGCCAGATGTTTAACCCCCTGGTGAACCTCATTGATTTAAAAGGTTTCCGTCAATCTGTGTTCTGAACTGGAGCGGATCTGAGCTCAGACTCAGATCGATCAATAATCAGATGTATCGATCATCAGCCTCGCTACCTGGTGGATTAAACTCCGTGTTGCTTGATTCCTGGAAGATTCATTCAGTCACACAATCATTTATTCACAGAACATGAACGTTGACTCAGGGCGGCGGCGGCGCGCTTCCGGGTTGATGCGCCTGACCAGCACGCGGCGTGACGTCACGCAGGTGTCAGCAGAGACCGAGGAGGTGATTCAGAAACGGGAGCAGCAGGAGGAGGAGCAGCAGCAGCAGGAGCAGCAGCAGCAGCAGCAGCAGGAGGAGCAGGAGGAGCAGCAGGAGCAGCAGGAGGAGCAGCAGGAGGAGCAGCAGGAGGAGCTCTATCTGCTGAGGTTTCTTTCTGGAGTTGATCTGAACCTCCCATGGACTCTGCAGGTAAGACCTGACCTGAGACACAAAACCTCCTCAGAACCTCACAGGGTTGGAAAAGTTCATCTTCTACATGAACTACTTTTTTTCACTCTGCAGGGTTAAAGTTAAAGTTCAGGATAAGGTTAAGTCCAGGGTTAAAATAAAACTTAAGGTTAAGTTCAGGGTTAAAGTTAATGTTCTGGATAAGGTTAAGTCCAGGGTTAGAGTAAAAGTTAAGGTTAAGTTCAGGGTTAAAGTTAATGTTCTGGATAAGGTTAAGTCCGGGGTTAAAATAAAACTTAAGGTTAAGTTCAGGGTTAAAGTTAATGTTCTGGTTAAGGTTAAGTTCAGGGTTAAAGTAAAATTTAAGGTTAAGTTCAGGGTTAAAGTTAATGTTCTGGATAAGGTTAAGGCCAGGGTTAAAGTAAAACTTAAGGTTAAAGTTAAGTCCAGGGTTAAAGTTCAGGTTAAGGTTAAGGCCAGGGTTAAAGTTAAAGTTCAGGTTAAGGTTAAGGCCAGGGTTAAAGTTAAAGTTCAGGTTAAGGTTAAGTCCAGGGTTAAAGTTCAGGTTAAGGTTAAGTCCAGGGTTGAAGTTCAGGTTAAGGTTAAGTCCAGGGTTAAAGTTCAGGTTAAGGTTAAATCCAGGGTTAAAGTTCAGGTTAAGGTTAAGTCCAGGGTTGAAGTTCAGGTTAAGGTTAAGTCCAGGGTTAAAGTTAAAGTTCAGGTTAAGGTTAAGGCCAGGGTTAAAGTTAAAGTTCAGGTTAAGGTTAAGTCCAGGGTTAAAGTTCAGGTTAAGGTTAAGTCCAGGGTTAAAGTTAAAGTTCAGGTTAAGGTTAAGGTTAAGTACAGGGTTAAAGTTCAGGTTAAGGTTAAGTCCAGGGTTGAAGTTCAGGTTAAGGTTAAGTCCAGGGTTAAAGTTAACGTTCAGGTTAAGGTTAAGTCCAGGGTTAAAGTTCAGGTTAAGGTTAAGGCCAGGGTTAAAGTAAAAGTTAAGGTTGAGTTCAGGGTTAAGGAAGTTTTTACATTTCAGTCATTTTGTAAAGCTGAAACTTGGAGTTGTATTTCAGTCCATCCTGAACAGGAAGTTGAAGAACCAGGCAGGTTCTACAAACGTAGAACAATAAAACCTTCAGTCAACCGGTAAAGTCCAGAAGAGTCGACATGATTCTAGTACCAACAAACAATCTGAGGCCTCAAGGTGCAAAATGTTTCAACAGTATTTATCTTTCCACAAACGTCACCTCTTCATTTGTGGTCAAAATATTTTGTGACTTTTTCACCCAAAGAAAATTAAAGGTGAAAAACTTCCATCATTAAAGTGAAACAATCTGCCGATGAGGAAGTAAAAACTAAACAATAAGAGTCACAGTCCGAGGTTAACGTCAGCACTACGACGAGACGCCCGTGGTTCCCGGTACCGACACTAACCGCTGCCTCTCATTGGTCAGAAGGTCCGAGGGGGCGGGGCAGCGTGCGGCGCTCCCCTCTGGACGTCATCATGAGTCAGATCCGCAGGAAGTGCTCGACGTCAGACAGGAAGCCGCCGGAGCGTTTCCTGTCCCGGAACTCTGAGAGGAGCGGAATCCCCGAGGACGGTGTGTGTGTGTGTGTGTGTGTGTGTGTGTGTGTGTGTGTGTGTGTGTGTGTGTGTGTGTGTGTGTGTGTGTGTGTGTGTGTGTGTGTGTGTGTGTGACGTGTGTGTTTGTGTTGCAGGCCTGGCGCCGGAGGCGGGGCATCAGGTCGGTTGGGGTCAGGTGTGTGTTTTCCTGCAGAAACTCAGGAAGGACGTCGACAGTCGAAGTCTCAGTTTGTCTCATTGTGACATCACAGCGACAGAACTGCTGGAACTTGGTATACACACACACACACACACACACACACACACACACACAAACAAACAGTGTGGGTGTGTGTGTGTCAGCCCTCCTCCTGCAGTTCCTCCCTCAGCTGGAGGACCTTAATCTCTCCTGGAACGAGCTGATTGGTGGAAGTCTGACGGCGTTGACCTCTCACCTCCACCATGTGGGCGGAGTCAGGACACTGAGGCTCTGCAGCTGCAGGCTGAACCCCGCCGACGTCTCTGCTCTGGGTGAGGCCCTCTTGACCTCCATCCAGCTGACCTCCAGCTGACCTCCAGCTGACCTGGTGTGTGTCTCGTGTCTGCAGGCGACTCTCTCTGCGGCGTTCCGTTCCTTGAGGTCCTGAATTTGTCCTGGAATAGCGGCGTTGGTGGCGGAGCACTGCAAAGCCTGCTGGGTAAACTCCACCCACCACTGAGGGAGCTCCACCTCGTGGCGTGTCAGCTGACTGCAGCCGACGCTGCAGCACTCGGTTGGTTTCTATTGCTGAGATTATCTGAAATTGCATCAGCAACTGGAGGAAGATGCTCTATAATCTGATGTTAGAGGAGGAAGATGCTCTATAATCTGATGTTAGAGGAGGAAGATACTCTATAATCTGGATGTTAGAGGAGGAAGATGCTCTATAATCTGGATTATATCTGAAGTTACATGAAGTGACAGATAACAGTAGTTACTCTGTAGTTACTCTGTAGTTACTCTGTACTGTGTGAGCACACAGACCAGAGTAACTGTAACAAAGGTAGTAACTTGACAGCAGTAGTCAGCTCCAGGTGGGTACTCTGTCTTCCAGGTGGGATTATGTCGGCTCTGCCCCAGCTCCTCCTGCTGGACGTGTCCTGTAATCCTCAGCTCACCCCGGAATCAAACCCGGGCGCCATGACGGAGCTTGCTGCCGCCCTGGCTCACTGCCCCGTCCTCAGCGTGCTGCGTCTGCAGGACTGCGGTCTGAGCGGGGAGCAGCTGCAGGCTCTGGGTATGCAGACTCCGCCCCCGTGGACAGACTCCGCCCCCCTGGCTGAAGCTACCCTGTTTGACTAGTCCCTGGTTCTGCAGGTGCGTCGCTGCTCCGCCTCCCCAGCCTGCAGCAGCTGGATCTGTCCTGTAACAAGCGTCTGTCTGGAGCGCTGAGCCGCCTCACCCCTCACCTGTCTCACCTGGAGAGCCTGGAGAGCCTGGACCTCCACCTGTGCAGCCTGACGGAGGACGACCTGCAGGCCCTGAGTGAGTGCACACACACACACACACACACACACACACACCCGTACCTGGAGCGTTACCTGATAGCTCCGCCCCCTCCAGTCCAGGTGCTGCCTGCTCTGAGCGCGCTCACTGAGCTCGATGTCTCGTCCAATCAGGAGGCAGGAGGCGTGCTCTGCCCGCTGGTCTCCGCCCTCCACCGAACACACCTGAGACGCCTGCCGCTCAACAACTGCAGCCTGAACCAGGGGTCCCTCACCGCGCTGAGTACACACTCACACACACACTCACACACACACACACACACACACACACACACACACACACACACACACACACACCCCTCACAGTAAGGTGATCAGTTAGGGCCCGCTTGTTCAAAACTGGGTTAACTTTAACCAGGTGTTATCTTGACGTTAAAGTTAACGCTCCTCCGGACCGCCGCTAACTTTTACCAGTGGTTAACTCTCACCATGGCGTTCACTGGCAGCGCTGCGTTCATGATACCAGTTCAACAAAGGAAGGACAGGGTGGAGCGAGGACTGAACTCTGATAGAAGTTAATACTCTAATGAAGAGCTACGCCTCTACGGAGCCCCGGAGTGGCCATGGAAAAAAAATTTAAATACATATTTATATATATATATATATATAAATAAAAGGCGTAGAAATTAGATAATTAACCTCAGATTAATAACTGGAGACACGGAGTTACTATCTCCTTCCCTCGTATTATATTTTTTCACCAATGTCGCCTCCATCCCGTCATATTTGCTGTTCTGGAGCTTTGAGATCAAAAACTGTGGAGCACATTAGATGTTGGTGTTTTCTAACTAAAGCAGTGAAATACAGACGTGTTAAACTCACCTTGGTCCAAAAAGAGAAGATCGAATTCTCAGCAGCTCCGAATCATGTTTCCCCTCTTTATCATAAATAAATGAGCTCGGGGTTTATTTACCAACATTTCAGCTTTACGTAGTGAATTTCTGCTCCTTTCACTTTATTTCTGGATCAAAAGCTTCAACATGGAGGAACGGAGGTGTAGAATGATAGAACGCTGCTCGACAACCGTTTCCATGGCAACCTATGTAAACACTGATTAAAGTTCTCTTTCACATGAAGCCATTAAAAGGCTCATTTTATGTCTAAAGAAATCCAAGCTTTCATTTCCAGTAGTTTGTAGTTTGTTTAGTAGTTTCTGATGAACCAAACAGTTTGTTCTTTATAAAGAAGTTCTGTGGAGCGTCTCATAGCGGAGCGCCCCCTGCTGCCTCATACAGACCTCTCCCTTCGTGAATCTCGCGGCCAGAGATTAAATGATCTCGTTCCCTCGCTTTATTAATTTGAGGTAACGACTTATTCTCTCGTTCCCACATGTTAATATTATTTGTCTCTATGGCCACTCAGTCCACTTTCTAGATCGTCCTCTCTGGTCAAATTAAAAAAAGAAGAGGCAACATGATGCGTCATCCGATCATCTCAGCTCAGTTTTCATCTTCTACTTTAATATCCTGGCAGCAGCGTAGTTTGTCATGTTTTATGGGAGTTTAATAGAGCAGATAAAAACACTGCGCTGCCTCCGCCACAATGCTTAAGACAAAACACGGAAGCACGGAGACTTGAAAGTGGGCGGAGCCTTGGGCGGAGCCTTGGGCGGAGCCTTGGGCGGAGCCTTGGGCGGAGCGGCGTCAGGGACGCTAACCACTGTTGTTAACCTCACTGTTAACTTTGACGGTGACGTTAACTAACGGGATGACTGACCATGTTTTAAACAACGCATATTTAATGGTCGTTTAGCTAACAGCGGGTTAAGGATTTAACTGGTGGTTAGGGTTTAACCAGTGGTTAATATAACCCAGATTTGAACAACCGGGCCTTGATCTGTTTAGATATCGGTTCTATTGATCAGGACTTTTAAAAAGTCCTCAAACATTCAACAGTTTAGAGAAGGTCACCTGAAGGTCACCTGAAGGTCAGAGAGGATTTTAGAGTCAAGATCTTTCACCGCAAAGACTGAGATCAACAACTTTATGAGAAGAATACAACCCCCCCCTCTCTCTCCCAGCCTTGCTCGCCCCCTCCCTGCTCAGTGTGGATGTGTCATGGAGTAAGGTGGTCGGAGGTCGGTTGGCGTTGCTGCTTGATGCTCTGCAGCCGTCAGTCATTGTGGAGCTCCGCCTCAGCAGCTGTGACCTCACTACTGATGACCTGCACCACCTGGGTAACACACACACACACACACACACACACACACACACACACACACACACACACACACACACACACACACACACACACACACACACACCCCTGCATCTGATGTGTGTGTGTGTGTGTGTGTGTGTGTAGCGGCGGCGTGCCAGCGTGGCTGCCTGTCTTCCGTCCGGCTGCTGGACCTGTCCTACAACGGCTCGGCGAGCGGCGCTGGCTGGGCCGCCCTCTTCTCGGCGGGGGGGCTGGGCTCGCTGGAGGACCTGGACATCAGCCTGCGACCTTTGACCTGGGCGCCCTGCTCGGCCTGGCTGTCGCCGCTTCTCGCCGCTCTGCCAGGGATGGCGGTGCTGTCCCAGCTGGCGGCGCGGCGCTGGACCGCCAGCGCTCAGGAGCGGCAGCGTCTGCAGCACTGCCTGAGGAGGCGGAGGATCCTGCTGGAGTGGGACCCCGACAGGAAGGAGCCCAAGGGGGGTGGGGAGGAGCCCAAGGGGGATTGACCAGCCAGCTGTGATTCATATGTTCATCCTTTCATCTGTTCATACGTTCATCCTTTCATCTGTTTATTTGTTCATCCTTTCATCTGTTCATACGTTCATCCTTTCATCCAGCCTGCAGCAGTAATTCACCTCATACGTTCCCTTCATTGTTGAACTTTCTTCTTCAAATCAAACTTTCTCTCTCTGATCTTCTTTCAGTTTACTGCTTTTATTTCATCCACATTAAAGCTGCAGCAGGTGAAGTGGGAGTAATACCTCTCCTGTCCACTGGGTGGTAGCAGCAGCCCATCAGTCATTCATGTTCTGCTGAGCATCAACCAATAAAAGTGTGTGCTGTTCCACCTATGTCTGTTTCAGTCTGAGTAGAGAGCGGCAACGAGGGACGCACCGAGACCGATACCGATACCGATACCAATACCAGTACCGATACCAATACCAGTACTGATACCAATCAAACGCTGAATTTTCATCCAAACAATAAACGTGTGACGCTGTGCGTCGAGTAATTTTCTGTCTTAAAATCATCACAAAGTGACGTTTTGAAAAGTTTGTTTATTCTGCTTAACGTCGATGAAAACAAACGAGCTCAACACGTTTCACTGATTGGCCACAGGATTGGTTCACGACCCTGACAAGACGCTCAGCGGGTCACGACCGACACGTCCTCCAGCAGCAGCTTCCTCATCTGAAACCACAGAGGTCAAACGTCAGGAGGCTTGCTGGGCTCCCAAACAGGAAGTGACCTCACAGGAAACCGTGAGCTCAGTTCACAGATGTTCTACAGCTGTGAGGACGAGAACTCTGCCAATTAGAATCAGAGACCCGAACCGGTTTCAGCAGCTTCCTCTTGGCCTGCAGCATTTCCTGCTGCTGCTTCAGCCGCACCTCCTCCAGACTCATGCAGCCGCCTGCCACAAACAAACAAACAGTCAGGGGCGTGGCTAAACGCTGCGGAGGACAGATTCCCAGCGGGTCCCTGAACGCCTCACCGACACTGCTGGGGTTAATGGACACGAAGGCCGTCGCTCTGCTGAGCCGCAGCTCCTCCAACGCAGCAAGCTCCGCCTCCGCCTCTGCACAGCCAATCACACGTCACAACAACAACAACAACAAGGAGCAATGGTGTGTCAGTGACTCACGCCTCTGGATCTCTCGCCTCTTCTTGGGGTTTGGGGGGATGACAGTGAACGCTTTGTGACTGAAACACAAAGACAAATGAAACATGAAGCCCTGTTACCGTGGCAACGCCATTTCAGAATGAATTTGTCCGATCGTTCACACGAGGCAGCGTTTTATGAGCCTGAAAATGTTTTTCTTTAAACGTTCCAGTTTGGAGAAAAAACATTGCCTCGGCTTTGACCTGTGGACGGACAACATGCATATTAGCTGAACGTCATGGCCCCGCCTCTTGACTTATAACCCCGCCTCTTGACCTATCGCCCCGCCTCTCGACCGATAACCCCGCCTCTTGACCTATAACCCCCCCCTCTCGACCTATAACCCCCCTCTCGACCTATAGCCCCTCCTCTCGACCTATAACCCCTCCTCTCGACCGATAACTCCGCCTCTTGACCTATAACCCCGCCTCTTGACCTATAACCCCCCCCTCTCGACCTATAACCCCCCTCTCGACCTATAGCCCCTCCTCTCGACCTATAACCCCGAGTCTCAACCTATAACCCCGCCTCTCAACCTATAACCCCGCCTCTCGACCGATAACCCCGCCTCTTGACCTATAACCTCATTTCCCGGCCTATAACCCCGCCTCTTGACCTATAACCCTGCCTCTTGACCTATAACCCCGCCTCTTGACTTATAACCCGCCTCTCAACCTTTAACCCCGCCTCTTGACCTATAACCTATTTTCCCGACCTATAACCCCGCCTCTTGACCTATAACCCCGCCTCTTGATTTATAACCCGCCTCTCAACCTTTAACCGCGCCTCTTGACCTATAACCTCATTTCCCGACCTATAACCCCACCTCTTGACCTATAACCCCCCCTCTCGACCTATAACCCCTCCTCTTGACCTATAACCCCGCCTCTCGACCTATAACCTCTCCTCTCGACTTATAACCCCGCCTCTTGACCTATCGCCTCGCCTCTCAACCTATAACCCCACCTCTTGACCTATAACCCCGCCTCTTGACCAATAACCCCACCTCTTGACCTATAACCCCGCCTCTCAACCCTTTAACCCCGCCTCTTGACCTATAACCCCGCCTCTTGACCTATAACCCCACCTCTCGACCTATAGGACAGAAGAGAACAGGTCAGATCTAAAGCGCTGAGGATTAACTGCAGCAGATGGTCTCAACCAGGTGAAGCCTAACGACTACAGGCTCCGCCTCCAGAAACAGGTCCTGATCTGAGTGTGAAATGAGGTCAGAGGCCAGTTGATGATCTCTGATCAGTCAAAACATTACAACCGAGCCAAACACCGAAAGAAATTTCCAGTTTTGTTCCACAAAGTTTCTCCTGACGTGACTCATTTTAGGCTCCGTTTCCACGGCAAAGCTTCAACTTTTCAAAACATTGGCCGTTTTCCAATTCTTAGAATGCCAGTGCGTACTCGCATACCTCATGAGTAACTACTAGCAGGGCGTCCTCAGAAGTGTGGCTCTCCTCCGGCATCTCTTGCCAAATGCATTCTGGGTAATTGGTATTCCCAAGCCTACACATTTCCGGTGGTTCCTCGATAAAGTGGGCGGAGCGAGAATACATCCCGGCCTAAGAATTGGAAAAGTACTTGGTCTCCCACTGATGACGTTTCACGGGTACATGAGAACATAAGTATGGACAGTATGGGTACTGGAAAACGGCCCTTGTTTCCAGAGTCTCCGAGCTCTGTTGTCGTGGAAACAGGAACCAAACACTAGGAAACTTTAGTTTTCACTTGAAATTGTTGTGAACCCCAAAGCCTCAGACTCTCCTGGACCCCCCTGGACCTCCGGACCCCCTCTGGACCTCTGGTTGGGAAAAAACTTAACTTGTGAAACTTTAATCTAAAAAGATTCAAGTTAAATTTAATTTAATCATTTTAATTGACTCCTAAACTCCGGATGGTTTTATTCTGAAAGTCGACATGCGACATCAATTTTGTTCAAGAAATTTAGTTTTTTTATTCTTCTAATGTTTGAATTCCACCTCTGCTCCGTCCTGACGCTCCTCCTCTGGACCGGCTCGGTTCCACCCAACCGGTCCTCCGTCCTGACCCTCCTCTGGTCCCTCTGGACCGGCTCGGTTCCGGTCCTCCTCCCGGGGGGGTTGGGAGCTGTGGAGGAGGACCGGGTTCTCCTGGGGTTCGCTCCCTGTACCTCCCTGCTGGTGGAGGTGGGGCGTCCCCGGTCTCGGTCTCGCGTGCAGCTCTGTGCGCGTGCTTTCCGCACAGCGGGGACTCTGAGCTGCGCGTCCCCGCCGAAGGCCGCTTTGACCCGGCCCGGTCTGTCCGGTCCGGTCCGCTCTGGTTTGGTTCTCTCCGGTCCGGACCGGTCCGGTCCGGCCCGCTGAGTTCGGATCCTCTCCGGAATTTTCCTTGGACCTTGAGCCGGTTCCGGTTCTCGAACTTTCTTTGCGGGCATTTGTATTATTTATTTCTCTTATTTATTTCCAGAATTCTGTTTCCGGTTCCGATCATTTTCTGCTCCGATTGAAGAATTGATTCGAAAATCTCGAACTTTTCGGTCCCTTTGATCCTGTTGCTATGGAGTTCGAACAAAACAACACGAGGGTCACGCGCGACGGGAACGAGCGCAATTTCCGCTCAGACTTTCTGAATAAAAGCTTGGTTACTTTATAGATGTAGGAGATAAACTTCGCAAAATAACTTAATTAATGCAAAAATCTTCCTTCAATCCTTTATTATTAGGATTATTATCATGATTATTATTATGATTATTATTATGATTATTATTCAATAATTTCCAACCGAGTACATCAGTTATTTTATTCTGAAAGAGCGTCTCTTCCTGTCTGACTGACTGACGTCTGAGTTTCATCCGATTACCAACACGTGACCTAAACACGGGGGGGGGGTGTCAGACGTTAACGTGACACTTGTTGGCGTTTGTTAATATATTAAATATATAGATATAACTATTGAGTTTATATAACGTGACAATGTGATTTATAATCGTACCAATTTTCATGAAATATATGAGCTTTCAATTTAAAATACACATTTTGGTGCTTTGCACATTTTCCTGCAGCCGGGTGACGAACATTCTGGGATGTTCTAAAAGGACAGAAAACAAAGTTTGAGGCGATGATGTTTGAGCTTCAGCTCGTGGTTTTTCTTCTTCAGGTCCAAACATTGAAGGTTTGGTCTCATTAAGTGTTGAAATGTTTTTCAAAGCATGAAAACAGATAAGTGGTAGTATATTTACACCCCCCCCCCCCCTCCCCTCCCACCTGCCTTGAACAGAGTGACAGGTATGAATAAAGATGTTGAACGATCTGAGTTTTTGATAATAACTTTATTAGTCCTGAAACATGGAGAAGTGAAGAAAAGACTTTCTTCACAATCAATAATCGAAAATCAATAATTAGTGAATGAAATGAAACACAAAATGTCTGTTTTTACTGTTTTAGGGAAACTGGAGCCTGATGATCCAGGTGATGTGATGCTGACCAGCTGACCCGGTCCAGGAGTCCCGCCGCGGAGCCGGGAGGTCAGACGGCGGCGGAGCGGCGGACCCGGTGGAGCACCGCGGGGAAACGGAGCCAGCGAACCCGGAACGGATTGAAACCGTAAAGAAAGTGCGACACACACAACAAACCCACGGTTACAGACCTACCGGATCCGTTACAGACCTACCGGATCCGTGACAGTCCTACCGGAGCCCCGTGACAGAGCTACCGGGGCTCGTTACACCGCAGCTGGAGCGGATCGTGGAGGCGGGGGAGGTGAGGACGGTGAAGGGGGGGTAACGTCTGGGGACGGTGACGCGCTGCTCACGGCGGCTCGTGCGCCGTCAGACGAGGAAGTGGAGCTGCTCTCACGCCCATTGCAGCCCGTCGACCCGCGGAAGCGGCCCGGACCGGCGACTCGCACACGGCGGACTGACGCGCAGCGGTCGGATGGAGCTCCGCGGGAGGACGCTGCAGCACCACGCCGAGCTGTGCAGGTAGGCGGGCGGCGGTGGCGTGCCGGTGCAGGCCTGCGAGCTCTCCGGCCTGCACGCGAAGCCACGGGCACGGCGGGACAGATGTCAGCATCTGTCCGTCCGTCCGCCGCGCGCGAACCGCCACCTGCCCGTGCAGGCAGTGCGGGAGCGCGAGGAGCTGTCAAGTCGCGGTCGTGCGCGCGCAGTTCGGTAACTTTAACGCAGCTGGGCAAACCCGTAAAGTGCGCACATGTTGATCCCGCAGCGGAATCAACCGATTAACCGACGAACCGACTCGTTCCAGTGTGTCAAAGCATCAGGACTCCGGAAGTGAAAGATTGATCTGGAAATAAAACACGTCAGATATTTGCTGATCGATCGGTTCGATCAACCGGAGACTCTGAAACTGATGTCACATTAAGACTTTACTCCTCAGTGGATCATCTAGTCCCTGTGGAACCTGCAGCATCACACACACACACACACACACACACACACACACACACACACACACACACACACACACACACACACACACACACACACACACACACACACACACACACCGGATTACGTGTGGCTGCTGCCGCTCTCCAGATGAAACTTAGTTTTACTTCCTGGTTGATAGAGAACATCTAGAGAACCTTCAATGTTCCACTGAGGAGCTCCTGGATGTTCTACAGATGTTGTGATGTTCGCCTGATGTTCTGCAGCAGGAGAACAGAAGCAGTATAGAGAGTCTCCAGGATCAATTCAGACATTCTGCAGTTCATGTGAAATAGTTTAGTTCTGATCTGTTTTGTCGTCGTTAGTTTGTTGCTCTGTAGTTTTTCTCTGAATCCTCAGACTTCCTGTCCAGTTCAGCTTGAGTTCCGATAATGTCATGATGGTGGTGGGGGGGGGGGGGGGGGTTTACGTCCATCTCAGAACAACCGAGGTACCTGGTTCTCGAAGGTTCTCCCTGGTTCTCCCTGGTTCTCCCAGGTCTCAAGCAGCCAAAATAACTAGATGCAACGATTTCAAATGAATAGTAAATCAGCACCAGTAGCATTAGCAGCAGCAGTAGCATTGGCAGCATTAGAAGTAGGAGTGCATTAGAATCAGCAGTAACATTTGCAGCAGCAGTTGCAGCAGTGGCAGCATTAGAAGCAGCAGCAGCATTATAATCATGTGGAGGCATTGCTCGGTTGGCAGAGCGGTCGGCTCCCAATCAGAAGGTTGCAGGTTTGATTCCATCTTTGCCTGCCTACATGCCAAAGTGTCCTTGGGCAAGACGGTGAACCCCAAACTGTCTGTGTGAATGCAGTGTGAGAGTGAGTGGTTGGTGGTGGTCAGAGGGGCCGATGGTGCAAAATGGCAGCCTTGCCCCCGTCAGTCTGCCCCAGGGCAGCTGTGGCTACATACATAGTTTACCACCATGGAGTATGGAGGGAGTGAATAATCCGATGTAAGGTGTTTCTGAATGTCCAGGAAAGTGCTCTATAAAATCAATGCATTATTATTATTAATCAGCAGTAGCATTAGCAGCATTAGAAGTAGCAATAGCAGTAGCAGCATCAGCAGCAGTAGCAGTATCAGTGTTTCCACTTGTCTACACCAGGGGTGTCAGACTCAGGTCCTGGAGGTGCAGCCCTGCATGTTTTCCAGGTCTCCCTGCTTCAATATTTTCTGTTGAACTCAGTGATGAACCATCAGGACATTCAGGTGTGTTGAAGAAGGGAGACGTGGAGAACATGCAGGGCTGTGGCCCTCCAGGACCTGAGTTTGACACCCCTGGTCTACATGGAGACGGGCCTCAGGTGTTTTCGGAAAGTCTAATTTCCGCCCGTTTCCATGGAGATGGAAGCTGAGTGTCTTTCAACAGTTACTCTCGGTACCGTTGTCATGGAAACGGAAACCAAAACACAACAAAAGTTTTGTGTTTTCACTGGAAATCGTTGTCGTCTTAATGTATAAAAAAAATCCCTCCACAGAACTGGAACTTCTATTTATGGTTAATAGAAGAAAAGTAGAACAACCCTGGTTTCTCTTCAGCGCTGTAGCCAGGCTGACTAAACCTCACAGCTCTGTGGAAACTCGTATCCCTTTAACTCTGAGCAGGAATGACTTTAACTTCTTTAATGAATAAATTCTAACGAGTGGAGATCAAATCAAAGACTCACTGTCCAAGTGTAACCGGTGTGTCAGACTCTGCGTTGTGTTGTGAATCACTTTGGAGGCCGTCTTCGTTTAATCTGACGAGCAGCATGAATAAAATAATACATCCTCCGGTCAGTCGACTCCACACAAACATGTCCCGATGTAAATCAGATGAGACAGACATGTATTTAAGTTTTTCATAAGCATCTTAACGACAGGTTGAAGCAAGCCGGCAAACTCAAAAGTGCAACTAGTGCAGGTTAAAACAGAAATTCTGCCCCCTGACCTCAGAGTTCGGGGCTCCAGGCTGAATGTGGACGGGCAGGGTTGCACTATAATGAACGTAGGAGTACAAACTCAAGTTCCACATACTGACTTGTCAGGTATTAACTAAAACAAATAAATGAATAAAAAAAACGAAGGTTACTCAGATTTAGTCTAATTATAACAACAACTAATGTACAGAACGACTGATATATAATTGACCCTGTCACTTAAAGCTGCCACAGACCGATCAATAACATCTTCTGGAGTAGAACCTGATTCCACTTCTTGATTCTTCATGAATCAACAGTGTTGTTTGTTTTGAGTCTCTTCCTGTCCATCCTTCTCTCGGTTTCTCTTAGTCCTCCAGCAGCAGCAGCAGCAGCAGCAGCAGCAGCAGCAGCAGCAGCAGCAGCGTCGAGACCAAAGAAGAAACGTTTCCATCAGTTTTATTGACAATTCTTCAGTTCGGCGTCTCGTTGAACTGAAATGAAAGTGTAGAACAAATAAACAAGTTGAGATCAAACAAAAATCATGAACTTTGGATTCGTCACAGTTTCCTCCTTTTGCCCGAAACAACAGCTTAACACAATCGAGGCTTTGGTTCTACCGTGAAGATCAAGGTTCTTCACGAGGTTCTTCACAAGGTTAATAATAATAATACACATTCACTGCAGTGGTGCTAAGCTACGTTGTAGCCACAGCTGCCTGGGGCTGCTGACGGAGGCGTGGCTGCCATTTCGCACCAACGGCCCCTCTGACCACCACCCACATTTATGGACCTTTCATAAGGGGCAATGTGGGTAAAGTGCCTTGCCCAAGGACACAACGACAGTGACTTCACAAGGTTCTTCACAAGGTGCTTCATGCTCTGCTGCAGGATATAGATGTGAGACTATTGTTTAAGTTTTATTCAACTTCTCGTAGTTGACCTCCGACCTCTGACCTCTGACCCGGGTCAAGCTCTCCATCAGAACCGAACCAGCACGAAAGAAAAACTGGGAAATGAGGAAGTTTATGTCAAACAGATGAAGAAGAAACAAATAATTCTAAATAATATAAATGAATGTAGAAAATGTCCAAACCATGTCTATTAACCCCTCCCCCCCCCCCCTTTGTGTTCCAGTCTTGAATGATGGACCGGGACCCGGTCCAGCAGAGCCCATCAGAACCTGGCGAGTCCACCAATGGAACATCCTCTGACCCGCCCACGCCCCCCAACCCCCCCCGCCTCACCCCCAACCCCATGCTCCTGGACTCCCCCGCCCCCACGCTGACCCCCACCACATCCTCCCCTCCCCCTCCCCTCACCCCCGCTCCCTCTGTCTCTGTGACTCATGCTGTGAAGGCAGCGGCGGCGTCCCCCCACGTCCTCGTATCCGCCCCCCCAAAACTCACCTCCAATGCTGCCCCTGCCCTCCGGACATATTCCCGCCCCATCCTTCCCTCCCCTAAGACCACTCCCGCCACACAGCCCTGCCCCTCCCCCTCCCCCTCCATCACAGCCACCTCGGGCCCCTCCCTCCACTCTTCTTCTTCTTCTGCTGCAACATCACACACCAAGACCTCCACTGGTCTGACCAATGGGAGCACGAGGACTGTGTCCACGCCCACCTCCACGCCGATCACGCCATTCCACACGCCGGCGAGCCCCCCAGGCCGCCAGGTAAGGAGGCCGCTCTCCCATCTCGCTCTTCAGGAACAGTCAGACTGTAATCTCAGCATCCTGGTGAAACATGGCTGAGAGATGATTCAGGCAGTTTCATGAAGCTTCATGAAGCTTCATGAAGCTTCATGAAGCTTCCTTTGTCCTCCTGGAGCTTTACCACTGTTGTCCTCCACAGCGTTTGTTTCCTCTCAGCTGGATTTCATCTCAACATGTTCCTCATCCGGAGGTTCATGAACAAACACTTCCATTAATCACTGTTAGGTTCAGAAGGTTCTTCATGAGGCTTCAGTTTTAACAAGGTCTGATCAGAACCAGGACGGAACTCCTGAACTAGATAAAACAGTTGTTTACCTGTTTCACTGTACACACACACACACACACACACACACACACACACACACACACACACACACACACACACACACACACACACACACACACACACCCCTCCCCCTATGTTCCAGGTATGTCAGACTCTCCCTGTAGGATCACCTGCTCTGGTACGAGCCAATCAGAGTGCGCCGCCTGTCAGACCGAGGGTCTCCCAGCAGACCCTGCTCCTGGGGAAAGGTCAGGACCAGGTGCTGCTCCGAGCACAAATGGTACACACACACACACACACACACACACACACACACACACAAAAGGAGTTCATGACATGAAATCAAAACTTTAACTCGTAACCAAACAAATGCATTTTCAACTTTCACCTTTATGAGGAACCACAACAAAGAAAACTGCTCCACTTCCTCCTCTTCCTCCTCCTCCTCCTCCTCCTCCTCCTCCCTGTTTCTCCTCTTTCTCCCTCGACAGTTGATTCTTACGTCTGCTATGCGACCCACCCAGTCATCTTCCTCCTCCTCTTCCTTCTCCTCTCCTTCCTCTAACCCCGCCTCCTCTCAGGTGAGACGTTGCTCCTCCCACCTCCTCTTCTTCCACTTTAACATGTTGTTTACATTTTGTTGGATAATTAAACATTGTGAGAATCTGCGAGGCTGAAGAGCAGTACTACCTCTGCTGTGATTGGACAGCTGCTTGTTGGAGTGGGCGGAGCTTGATTGTGACTGTGTCTCCCTCCTTGCAGCTCCAGAGCCTCACCCTGAAGCCCCCGGCGGCGCTCACCATCCCTACCTCCCTCCGACTCAAGCGCCCTCTCTCCACCCCGCCCCCCCTCTCCTCCCGCCCCCACACCCCCCTCTTCCCCCCGCTCCGCCCCCGACCGCAACCTGGTGCCACGGCCCCCGAGAGCCCCACCACGCCCTGCCGGCACCTGGCCGTTCCCCCTCCAAGTAGGTCCTGGGTGGCATGGGGGGGGGGGTTATTAGCTTTAGCACTAACATGAGCATCAGCAATAATTAGATGAGCATTTACTGTAAGATTAGCATTAGCGGTAATATTAGCAATATCATTTACATTGCCATTAGCAGTTATGTTAGCATAAGCTGTTAACATTAACATTAAAAATGTACTGATTAGCATTAATGATATGCATTTGCATTAGCATTATCATTGACATCATCATTAGCAGTGACATTAACAGAACCAGACTGTTTGTCCGTCTGCTGATCAGTTGCTACTTCCTGTCCCTCAGCTCTGTACTCTCCGGTCCGAGCCGTTCCCCTCAGGCCCCGTCATCTCTCGCCGAACGGCCACAGGACGCCATCGCCATGGCAACCTGCTGCCCTCCAGCCCATCGCGCCCGCTGCGCCTCCTCCTGCCGCCCCCTCCAGTCAGGCCTCCTCCCCTGGCGCCCGCCCACTCGCCGGCGCCCGCACCGGTCCGTTGACTCCCGCCAAGCTGAGTCCCGGCCAATCGCAGTCTGGCTCGCTCTCAATGGCGGCCTCGCCTTTTGAACGCTCGCCATCTGCAGCGAGGCAGCTCCAAATCATCGCCCTCTCTTCAGGCCGCCAGACGCCAGCGCCGCCTGGCACATACGCCCACCGCACGCCAGCTCCAGAACCGCCGGAGCCGCCGGAGCCGCCCAGCCCTCCAAAGAGGACCCTGAGCGGCGAGGACGTCGCGCCACTTCCTGCAAACTGGTTGCAGCCAAAAGACACGCCTCCACTTCCGTCAGCGCCGTCTCCTCCCACCCTAAGAGGAGCCCTGGGGGTGAACCAGGGGGGAGGGGCAAGCTTGGAGGGCAGGGGGAGCCAGGGGGGAGGGAGAACGCTGGGGGGAGGGGGGAGCCAGGGTGGAGGGGGGGAGGAGAATCAGAGGACATGGACTGAGAGTGGAGAAGAGGAGGAGCAGATGGAGGTGACGGACGGGGGCCAGACTCAGAGAGGGAGGGGGGAAAGTGAGGTGGAGGAGGTTCCAATGGACCAGGAAGAGACCCAGACCTCGGATCCTGTCCTGGATACCATCAAAGACTCTGAAGGACCGTCTGTACCTCCGTCAGAGTCCATGGTCCAGAATCAGAAACCACCACCAGAGTCCATGGTCCAGAATCAGAAACCACCAGAGTCCATGGACCAGAGTCCAGCAGGATCCGCATCAGAGTCCATGGCTCAGACTGAGAAACCACCAGAATCCCTGTTTCAGAGTCAGAAACCACCAGAGTCCATGATCCAGAGACCACCAGAGTCCATGATCCAAAGACCACCAGAGTCCATGATCCAGAGACCACCAGAGTCCATGATCCAGAGACCACTGGAGCCTCACAAGGACCAGCAGTCTGGTGGTCCGGAGGACTTCAGCGGGAACATGTCGGACAATCAGTCAGGTAACAAACATCTAAACCATGACCCAGATCCAAACTGTACCACCACAAAACCAGGTCAAAAAAAGTTCTGCACTAGTCCGGGACCAGTTCTGCACTAGTCCAGAACTACTAAACCACTACAAAACTGAAAACTAATACTGAACCATAATAAAACTAGTATAAGGAACCAGTCTGGAACTGAACCAGGTGCTGTCACACCAGGATTATTCGGGACTCGGTTCACTTGGGAGGCGGAGCCGAGAATGTTCACCCCTTCATTTGGTTGGTTTGCGTTCACATTGACTTTAGCAGTGTTGTGCCTTAACGAGTTCAGTGAACGCTCGTTCGTGAACTCGTTCATATTTTGGGCGAACGTGAACAGAACGTTCTGTATTTCTGCCTGATGAACGTCACTGTGAGCGGCGCTCATTCTTGTGTTTGTGAGCGGCGCTCATTCTGGTGTTTGTGAGCGGCGCTCACAGTTCAGCGTTGTTTAAGAGGGTTGCCAGATTTCCATAGAGCCCTCCAGTTGAACACCCGATAAAGCTCACCGTAAACGGGCCTTAACATGTAGGAGGAAAACAGCCAATCTGGCAACCACATAGTCGCACCGCCGCAAACGTCATTAAAATGTGAAGCATCGCGGCAAAAACAAATAGAAGACAGCAGCTCTACCTCAGACTCTGCCTCCACGATTAATACTTCATCTTCGTATGAGTACCGTACTTTACGGATGATAAGCCGCTACTCTTTCTTTTCTACATGCTTTGAACCCTGCGGCAGATGAACTCGGCTTTTTAAGGGTTAACAAGCTTCATGTCGCTGATACTGGGTGATGCGTTCAGGTGCATCACGTAACTCCGACATTTCTTGTTCTGTTTTTCTTTTTTAAATTTGGTGGGTGCAGCTCATATTCAATAGTCCAGAAATCACGGTACATCAAGTGTAGGGGTGGGAAGCTGCAGCTGCTACTAGTGTGGACTGAATGGGTGGCAACAATGGAAAAATGCCAGTATTCTGAGGGTAATAGCTCGCAGCAACATATTGGCGAAAAAAAAAGAACTATGAACTAGTTCATTATTGGAACTGTGAATTTAGAACTATGAACTGAACTAGTTCACTTTAAAATTTGTGAACTGAACTTTGAACTAGTTCATATCGAAACTGAACTTTCCCAACACTGGACTTTAGTGACAGGCTGGAAAACGTCCCGCAGTTCCACCTGCTGCTGGTTTGGGGGCGCTGTGGCCTGAAACAAACTCTGACCAGAAAGGAAGTGAAGAAGAAACACGGCTCATTGATTGGTCCGGACCAAAAGAGGAAGTCCCGGCCCTTTAACCCGTGGTGGCTAGGCTAGTTAGCTTGTGGCTTATGGGTAGCTACAAACAACCGTGATATATAGTTTTCAGATCTGGTATAGATGAGTTTTCCTCTCTTCTTCCTCTCTACTTCCTCCTCTCTACTTCCTCCTCTACTTCGTCCTCTCTACTTCCTCCTCACTACCTCTTCCTCTCAACCATGTCCTCTCTACTTTGTCCTCACTACTGCTTCCTCTCGACTTCCTGTTTGACTTTTTTCTCTACTTTGTCCTCACTACTTCCTTTCTACTTCCTCCTTGACTTTTTTCTCTACTTCTTTCTATCTACTTCTTCCTCTCTACTTCCTCCTCTCTACTTCCTCCTCTCTACTTCCTCCCTCGTCTTCTACTTCTGGCTCAGCCCTCTGCAGGTGTTCTAACCAGGCTGTCTGCATTTCAAATAGTAATCTAATTACTTTCCATCTCCCCCCCCCAGCCCTGTCCAGCCTCTCCTCCCAGTCCCCCCCCTCCTCCCCCTTTGTCCTCCCACCAGCAGAAGCTCCGCCCCCCCTCCACCCCACTGACCTCTCGCAGCATCACGCCCGGAGAGCTGACAGAATGCCCGACGCCGAGCCTCCCAGCCAATCGGGGGATGAGTCTGAAAGCGTGGACCAATCAGTGAGCAGCCCCTGGGAAGCGGGGGCGTGGCCTGAGGGCCGGCAGGTGCTGACTCACCTGGTGGAGGGGTTCGTCATCCAGGAGGGGCTTCAGCCGTTTCCTGTACGTTTGAATCCACTTCCTGTACGTTTGAAGCCGTTTCCTGTACGTTTGAATCCGTTTCCTGTACGTTTGAATCCGCTTCCTGTACGTTTGAATCCGCTTCCTGTACGTTTGAATCCGCTTCCTGTACGTTTGAATCCGTTTCCTGTCCGTTTGAATCCGTTTCCTGTCCGTTTGAATCCGTTTCCTGTCCGTTTGAATCCGCTTCCTGCACGTTTGAGTGACAGTAGATGAAACATTAACGTTTCATGTGTGACTAACGATGTCTTTTCCTCGCTCCGACTTGTCGGGCGCTGCAGGTGAACCGGTCCTCGCTGCTCGTCCCTGAGCAGGTCACCAAGCCACCGGAGGTCAACGGGACCAACGGGGGGGTGGAGCTTCCCGTGGCGATCAGCCAGCGGCAGAGCGAGCGCTCCACGGACTCAGACGAGGAGGAGGGAGGAGAGCAGGACGAGCCGGGCAGCAGTAAGAGCTTCCAGAATGAATGAATGAATGAATCCACAATGTCTTCACATAATTCCAGAACCAATCAGATTGGTGTGTGTGTGTGTGTGTGTGTGTGTGTGTGTGTGTGTGTGTGTGTGTGTGTGTGTGTGTGTGTGTGTGTGTGTGTGTGTGTGTGTGTGTGTGTGTGTGTGTGTGTGTGTGCGCACTGCTCCATGCAGAGGGGGCGTCGGCCCACCGGGATCGAACCGTGCTCCACTGTCAGTTCTGTGGAAAAAGAGGCCACGCCCACAACTTCATGAGGTCAAAACGCTTCTGCTCAACGTCCTGCGCGCGAGGGTGAGTGATGTCACTTCCTGTCACTTTTTGCCTTAAATAAGTTCTGAATTATACTTTTATTTTCCTGTGCAGATAAATGAATGATGGATGGATGAATCATTGAATGGATGGATGACGGTTGGATGGATGTCTGCTGTCACTGATGAACGACTTCCTGTGTCTTTTCCCGACAGGTTTAACGTTCGTCTGACGAAGCGTCTACGAGCTCTGAGCGCCGGCAGCCGCTCAGACCGACCGCGTCCCATCCTGAACCGTGCCGAGTCCGTCCCCGGGAAGCCTCTGCTGCTGCGGCTGGTAGGTAACATCTCACCAGCCGCTAACCTGCTGCTGACCAGCTGATAACCAGCTGATAACCACCTGCTGACCAGCTGATAACCTGCTGCTGACCAACCGCTAACCAGCTGATAACCTGCTGCTGACCAACCGCTAACCTGCTGCAGACCAGCTGATGACCTGCTGCTGACCAGCTGATAACCAGCTGCTAACCTGCTGATAACCAATTGATAACCTTTCATTGTGAAAAGAATGAGACATGATGTCACTTCCTGCAGCCTCGTGACCTCTGGAGTGCTGGTCGCCATGACAACGAGGTGAAGGAGAAGCCGGCGGAGAATGAGGAGGAGGAGGAGGATGAAGAGGAGGAGGAGCTAGGAGGGGGAGGCATGGAGGACGAGGAGGAGGACGACGACGGAGGAGAGGAGGATGCTGCCGTTGCCATGACAACCAGGATGGAGCACCGGGCAGCACACAGACCAAGAAGGGCATCGGCGCAGGCTGTTACCACGACAACGCCCACCAGCACATTTCAGCCCACCCCCTCACAGTGGAGCGTGGAGGAAGTAACGGCCTTCATACACACACTGCCAGGTACACACACACACACACACACACACACACACACACACACACACACACACACACACACACACACACACACACACACAGAACTTTTTGGAACAAAGTCCAAAAATGATGCGTTTTTTTACTTGAAAAGTCATGGAAATGCTAAACATTTCTGAAAAGAAGAAGCAAAAACGATGATTTCACTGGAGATGGAAAAGTTTTCAGATCAAAAACACAAACTATGTCGTGGAAACGTGAAACTTTTCGTAACTAAAACACTATGTTTTTATTGTAACCGTGGTTTTAGGCAGCCAGCCGTCCAGCCTCATTTAGACGGTCAATTTTCAGAAAAGACGGCCGATAAAGTATTGTTTGTATATTGTGTATATGTTTCTCAAAGCCTCTAAAATATGTGTATAATATCCATCGCGACTTGTCACCGTCTAATTTTGCTTAAATTCATATTCTTTCGCCAAAATATAGCGAATTATCAACTCAAGTAAACAACTGACTAACTTCTGGTTTGTGTTACGCCCAGTAACGAGCAACCTGATTGGTCAATTGATCCCATGTGGTAAAGACCTGTTGAAAGGCTGCCTCTGATTGGTTGGTAATTCTGTGACTCATCCTGATGCGTTCCAATGCTGAAGCAGAGAGGAGGAATTTGGAGGAATTTTCTTTCCACAACATTGAGGAATTCTATCTGCAGAATATCTATAGACCTACGATCGATCTAATTTTTCATTTCCAAGATGTTGACACACGTTTGTATAACTGTACATCATTCATACTTTTCACTGAAGAATAAAATATTCTTTGCTGTGAAAATGTTGATTTTGATATAAGTATTGACAATCATACTTGTTCCCTCAGCAGTTTAATTCAGTGTGACTGTGACGTAGTAAAGTCTTGGCACAGAGCTATAGGAGGCCTGCAGAGAACAAATAAGATTTAATATTCAATTAAAAACTAACAAGAGGAGAAAATAAACTATTTCACAGTTCAGAGTCTCCAGCTGCTCAGTTTAGGGTGCAGATAGAAGTAATGTGAAACTACAGGGGGAATAAACAAGTACATGTAGTGAGAGGAGACAGGTACAGGTACGGTACAGGGACAGGAACAAGTACAGGGACAAGTACAGGTATAGTTACGGGTACTAATTAAAACCATCACCAATGAAAAGAAGCTATTACCTTAAAAGAAAAAAAGAGAACTTTTTAACAAAGCAAGAAAAGATATTTGATGCATCAGCAAAAATGTCAGGGTAAAATCTACAACGTCACAACGTAGGATTTAGTCCACAATGTATTAGAATATACCATTTAAGGTTTCTCTCTGTCCTCTAGTTAATTTTTTGCGACTGTCCTGTGTCTCTCTGGGGTTCTTGTGGAACTCTGGGGGTTCTGGTGGAACTCTGGGGGTTCTGGTGGAACTCTGGGGGATCTGGTGGATCTCTGGAGATCCAGTGATGACGGCTGGTTGTGTTTCAGGCTGCAGCGACGTGGCCGAGGCCTTCAGGCTGCAGGAGATCGACGGTCAGGCTCTGCTGCTGCTCACCGAGGATCATCTGATGACCAGCATGAACATCAAGTTAGGCCCCGCCCTCAAGATCTGCGCCCACATCAACACGCTGAGGAACCTGTGAGGGGGGGGGGGGGGGATGATGAGGACCTGTGGGGGGGGGGATGATGAGGACCTGTGGGGGGTAACATGAAGAGGACCTGTGGGGGGGGGGGGTGATGAGGAACCTGTGGGGGCGGGACATGATAAGGAACCCGTGGGGGTGTAAACATGATGAAGAACCTGTGAGGGGGGAGGGGAACAAGATGAGAAACCTGGGGGGGGGGGGGGGGGTTATGATGAGGAACCTGAGCGGAGGGGGTCCAACAAGCTGAAGAACCATTGGGAGGCAACATGGAGGCAATAATGTGGATGAAGTGTAATTTATGAGATTATTGATGGAGGCGTGGCCTTTGCGGGGCTTCTGTCCTGTAGCGTGGGGGTGGGGGGCCGGGGGGGGGGGGGGGGGGGGGGGAGTTTGTATCTTTGTGTATATTTTCCATGTGGATGGAGAAGTTGTACATTTGAAGCTATTTCATGAAGGATTTTGAACATTTAATATATAAAATTTGTCTATTTAGATTTTTTAGCGTGTGATGTGAGACGGTGGATCCCGTATAGCCTCATATTAACCGTGTGTGTAGCAGGCGACAATAACCAAACGTAGACTTTGTACGTGATTCATGAAGCTTTCATGTTTTTATCACTATATTCTGGACAAAGATGAAAAAAAAACCGAAGGTCCGCTGTCTTTACCCGTCACTGTTTCTTCATCCTCATGTTTTTATGGCCTGTGACTTTAATAAAAGAAGGATGAATGAACGGATGAGTGTCTGGTTGGGGGGAGAGGGGGGGGGGGACCAGCAGGGGGCAGCAGTGAGCCAGGTGAGGCTTCTGGTCCAAGTTTGATCCAGAAAATGAATTCATGTCTCAAACTTCCTTCCTGACGCTCAGACTCTAATCTGGACGTCTGGTTCAGGTTATGATCACATGATCAGAAACGTCTTTTTTTCACCATCAATCTTCATCCTGGGCATTTTTCTGAGGCGCCAGCAGGACGCAGCCGCTGCAGGTTTTCTCCACCACTTCAAGGAGCTTCAACACAGAAACAGAACAGAAAATATTTTTCTATTTACTTGACAACTTTTTCTCGGTAGCTGAAGGAGCCAGGTGGATTTCCTCTTCCCTCTCAGCAGTCCGGTGGTTCCGTCCCGACCGTGAGTCTGAACCTCCACCCTCAGATCCAAACAGATTCTATTGATTCCTTGACGTGGAGCTGTACTCCCTGTCCCGGAGCAGAGACGCAGCGGCTCCATGGCGCAGACCTGTAGGCAGCTGAGCGGCAGCGTGGCCAGCGGCGTGGGGTGGGTGGGGGTCATCGTGGCCACCGCCACCAACGACTGGGTCCGGACCTGCGACTACACCGTGGCCACCTGCGTGCGAATGGATGAGCTGGGCTCCAGGGGGCTGTGGGCGGAGTGCGTCATCTCCCCGGCGCTCTACCACTGTGTGGCGCTCAACCAGATCCTCACCCTGCCAGGTGGGGGGGGTCACTGATGACTGATTAATCAATCGATTGATTGTTGGTGTGTTCGTCCTGAAGCAGGTTAAAGTTTCTGACCAATCTCTGCAGTCGGTTCGTGAGCCAACGAATTCCAGACTGTCGACGTACCGCTCTGGACACACCAGACACACTGCAGCTCTGCATCATGTTTCAGCCACTCTGGATCATGTTTCAGTCGCTCTATCACCCTCCATGTTCAGCCAATTTGTCATGTTTCAGCCGCTCTACTGCCCTAAGTGTTTCAGCCACTCTGTATCATGTTTCAGTCGCTCCATGTCATGTTTTGGCTGCTCTCCTGCCCTCCATGTTCATCCGCTCTATGTCATGTTTCAGCCGCTCTGGATCATGTTTCAGCTGCTCTACTGCCCTCCATGTTCAGCCACTCTGTATCATGTTTCAGTCACTCTCGCCCTCCATGTTCAGCCGCTTTGTCATGTTTCAGCTGCTCTACTGCCCTCCACATTCAGCTGTTCTATGTCATGTTTGAGCCGCTCTGGCTCATGTTTCAGCCGCTCTACTGCCCTCCATATTCAGCCGCTCTATCATGTTTCAGCTGCTCTATATAATGTTTCAGCCTACGTGCAGACATCTCGCGCCCTGATGATCTGCGCCTGCCTCCTCGGTCTTCCCGCCATGTTGCTGGTCCTCCTGTCGATGCCTTGTGTTCGTCTCCAGAGCGACGACCAGCGAGTGAAGCAGCGCCGCGCTCTGGTGGGAGGAGCTCTGTTCATCATCATGGGTCAGCACACACACACACACACACACACACACACACACACACACACACACACACACACACACACACACACACACACACACACACACACACACACACACACACACACACACACACACACACACACACACACACACACACACACACACACACACACACACAGTCCCAGGTCAGGTTCTAGGGGTTCTGGTTGGAGGCTGTAGGGTGACTCAGGACTTTCCTGTCAGACAGACGAGGTGTTAACCCCGTGTGTCCCTGCTGTCCATCCAGCTCTGTGCGGCATCGTCTCCACCGTCTGGTTCCCGGTGGGCGCCCACATGGAGGAGGGGCTGATGTCCTTCGGCTTCTCGCTGTACGCCGGCTGGGTGGGCTCGGGGCTCTGCCTGCTGGGCGGCGCCACCATCCTCTGCTGTGTCAACGCCGGCCAGCCGCCGCCCGCCCGCAACAACAGCTTTTACTACTCCAGGCAGGGCGGCACGGCCACACCGCTGGACCCGCCCGCCAACCACGCCAAGAGCGCCCGGGTCTGAGGGGTTGTCCAGACCACAGCCGTCTAGCAGCTTCAGGAGGAACCTGCCCTCACAGTCGGAGTGAAACGTCGACCTTCTGCAGAGAATCAAACTTCAGTTCTCTTTTTATCCACTTTAACTCAGAGTTTTGGGCAAATAAAGTAGAAATCACCAGGATGTAGCCGAGAAAGCTACAGAAGCTAACCAGGTCGCCTCAGCCACATCTGACCTGTAATACCACTGTCAACCAGCAGGTGGTGGCGCGAGTCACTCCAACACAATGTTCAGGGTCGAAAAATCAGTGCTGCCACCCAGTGGACACAAGGCTTGTTATTTTATGATGATTTCTGTTTGTAACCTTCGACCAGTTTAAATGACCTTTGACCTTCGTCAGCAACGTCTTTTACTTTGAAAGAATGATCAATCTAGCTTCTTTTTCTACTTCTTTAACGTTTTTCTTTAAAAATTCATATCCTTTGTATTTGTCTCCATGTTTAATCCCCTCAGAGACGATGTGTACGTTTGTTTTTCATTTCCTCTCACGGTATTATCACTTTATATCATTTTGTGTGAAGCTTTCTATAATAAAAGTTTCGATTCAACTTAAAAAGAGTCTGTGGCTTTTCTTTCTGCTCAAAATGAGACATTTATTCTTTTTTAACCAAACCAACTCAAACAGCTAAATACAAACAAGCCAGAAGAAGAGAAAAGTCAGAACGAAGCTGCAGAAACGGGAACCCTCCACAATAAAACACTGAATCTGGACAGAAGTTCACCACAGGAGAGTTTAAAGTAATAAACTGACAGAAGAGACTGGAGATCAACAAAACTCATGTAGAAATGTACATAAACATTATAAAGGGGAAAGTCAATCAACTGTTGGTTGTTTGACAAATAGAAAGTTAACAGACCTAAAATTAATCGTTTTAATTTGATTAAAAAAGTGAGAAAGTTGGAGCGATGTCAATCTGCCCGAGTCTGGATCCTGTTTACACGACAACGTTTCAGTGAAACGCATCATTTTTGTGTTTTCGTTTTAGAAACATTAACAACAGGAGAACACGGACATTCTAGTGGACAGACCACCAAGTTGGATTGTTATTATGGTGACTGTCAAAATAAAACCACCAAGTTGGATTGTTATTACGGTGACTGTCAAAATAAAACTACCAAGTTGGATTGTTATTATGCTGACGTCAAAATAAAACCACCAAGTTGGATTGTTGTTACGGTGACTGTCAAAATAAAACTACCAAGTTGGATTGTTATTATAGTGACTGTCAAAATAAAACTACCAAGTCCAGGAGAAAATGCAACCTCAGCGTTTCAGAAAGTTTTCAGAGACTCGGAGCAATGTTGTCGTGTAAACAGACAAAAACACGAGGAAAGTTTTCGGTCTTGGTGAATCAAAAGACTGACGTCAGCTCGTCTGTCTGTCTCGTTAGACTCGATTCACTCACTCATCTCCAGAGACACCGACTCCTTCGTATTCAGTCCTCGTCATCAAACCCGTAGTTGGTCTGCCCCCGGGAGCTGCCGGCCCTGTTGACCTGCTGACCTCCGGACCCGGACTGGTACCCGTCTTGCTGGCCCGCGGTGTCCTCGGCCTCTCCGGCGGGCACCTCCTGGTGGCCATGCCTCTCCTCCGGGGCGGCCCAGCCCTGGTACGGCCCGTCGTCCTGGTCGTGGTCGTCCAGGTGGTCGTCGTAGCGCTGGTAGGAGCTGGCGTGGGCCTGCTGCTGGCGGGCGTCCAGCTCCAGGGCGCTGTGCCACATCCCGTAGCAGCCGTAGATCAGAAGCCCTGCAGGACGACACGGCGGCGTCACAACGCTTCTGCTGCAAAAACACTCAGCCCACCAGGGGGCGCCGCTTCATACTGCCCGGGAATGCACAGATACCAATACAGACACCAGTATTGGGTACCGGGTCCAATACTGCAGAGTACTCTTATACCCAGCGAGATTCTGTGTCATCATCCTTTAGCAACGTCAGCAGTTTGGAGATTCTTTAATATTCATGAGGACGAGAAGGACAGACTGTAAATTATGTTCAAAATATCAAGAGGAGAAAGATAGTTTGTACATCACCAGCAACTTCCTCACCAGTAACTTCATCACCTGTAACTTCATCACCTGTAACTTCCTCACCAGCAACTTCCTCACCAGCAACTTCCTCACCAGTAACTTCATCACCTGTAACTTCCTCACCAGCAACTTCCTCACCAGCAACTTCCTCACCAGCAACTTCATCATCAGTAACTTCCTCACCAGTAACTTCATCACCAGTAACTTCATCACCAGCAACTTCCTCACCAGCAACTTCCTTCCCATTAACTTCCTCACCAGCAGTGAGCCCGATGTCACTCAGTAGTTTAAACTATGTAACACTGGGCCGTGCTACACGTTAAATGCTACATGCTAAATGCTACATGCTAAAGAGGCTCAACCAACAGCGATACAGTAGTAAGTACTCGTATTGGTACTCGGTATTGATGAGTAGCTCAAGGTGAGTACTCGTCCTGGCTGGATCCGGCATAGCGACCGACGACCCAGAGGAAGAGTCGAGTTCTTCAGCGAAGAAGGACGTCAAGGAAAAGCACCACGGCAGCAGCAGGATTCTGAGGAAACGCCATGGTCTCTTTGTGAACATCTGACATCAACACTGCCCCCTCTGGTGAGTGGGGGGTACGTCACAGTGTCTAACATTAAGCATGAAGACTGAGAGACAGGAGAGGAGGGGGAGGGGTGGACAGATGAAGGGTTTCTGCTGCTGTCAGGGATTCCAGATGAAAGAAAACATCTGCCAACCAACTGCAGCTGCAATAAAAACTGGGCGCCTCATCTCTGCCGGGTGTTTACCACCGTCAGGTCCAGAGGGTGATCAGTTCCAGATGTTGATCAGGTCCAGTCTTCAAACTACAAACTGTCTGATCCTGAACTTCACCTGACTTCATTCTCCTCTCACAGCTTGTACATTTCATTTGCATCTTTTGGTGTCGGTTCTGTTTTGGACTCACCTACGAGGCACCACAGGGCAAACCGGGCCCAGGTGAGCGCAGACAGCTTCAGCATCAGGTAGCTGTTGACCAATATGGCCGCCACGGGGACAAAGGGCACACACGGCGCCATGTACGGCAGCTTCCGGGCGCTCTCCGGCTGCTGCAGGATCAGAACCAGAAGCTTCAACAGGGACGCCACCATCAGTGCCGCCATCAGTGCCGAGAAGGCGGCGCCGGCCCCGGAGCCCTGCTCCATGCCGAAGATGATGGTGGACCAGAGGAGGAAGGAAATGATGAAGAGGAGGAGGGTGCACCGGGTCACCACCCGACCCGAGGCGGGCGTGGGCCGAGCCGAGGGGTCGGGCATCCCCAGCCGCAGCCTCAGGGTGTAGTAGTGACCTCCGAGAAGCCTTTTCAGCAGGGGGGCGTGGCCTGTGTGGAAGTCAGAGTGGTCCCCCTCCCCCGCGGCGCCGCCCTCGTGGTACGACGACGGGTCGTCCTCTGCGATCAGCACATGGTCGTCTTTGGTACCGTCATCATGGCATAGCTTCAGACCGTCGGCGGCGTCCTGGGCATGCGGCGCCGCCATGTCGGCGAGCTCGTCGGGCTGGTAACGCAGCAGCAGCACGCACACGCTCACCAGAGTGTAGGCGAGCAGCGTGCCGATCGACATCATCTCGATCAGGTCGCCAAGGCTCACCAGCAGAGCCAGGACCGCTGCCAGGCCGCCAGACACCGCGCACGCCACTGCCGGGGTGTGTGTGAGCGCAGACACGTTTGACAGGAACCTTAACAACACACACACACACACACACACACACACACACACACACACACACACACACACACATTCCACCAAAACAATGAATCCATATGTAAAATATATCTTTATAGAGAAATTGCAATATTGTGTGTGTGTGTGTGTGTGTGTGTGTGTACCTGAACAGCAGTCCGTCCCGGGCCATGGCGTAGATGACCCTGGGCATGGGGAACAGCGACCCCAGCAGGGACACAGTGAGTCCTGCGATGGCGCCCACCGCCACCGTGTACTTCCCCCACAGGAAGCCGTGCACCGAGAACATCTCCATGAGCGGCGCCGAGCTGTCGATCAGCTCGTAGGGAACCATGAGGGTCAAGATCACGCTCACCTGCGGAGGGACGCGCTCACGGTTACCATGGCAACCAGCAAGGACCGACCCGCCGCAGGACTACACTATGCTAACCACTCAGTGACAGGAGTGACGTCACTACGGGAGGCGGGACCTGCTTCCAAGCAGGTCCACTTCTGAGCTTCAGGAGACTCTGGACTCCGTGGACCAGTATCGACAAGCTAGAAGAGCTGCAGCGACCCGAGTGGGCGGAGCTTGAGGAGGAACTTCCCTTTGGACTCCAAGAGCTTCTGAGGTGGGTCCAGGACTCTGGTCTGGTCTGGGAGGAGGACCCAGGGTGGGTCCAGGACTCTATTAGATCAGGAAGTTGGAAGACAGAAATGGACGGACTTGTTTTGTCTCAAAACTCCAGATGGAAGGAGAGAGAACCTGGATGCAGGACGGATGGACAGATAACGGATGGATGGATGGACAGCTAATGGATGGATGGACTGAGGACGGAAGACGGGTGAACAGGAGGATGGATGGATGGATAGATAACAGATTGACGGAGGACGGATGGACAGATAACGGATGGACGGACAGATAGACAGAGGATGGATGGACAGATGGACGGACGGGTGGATGGATGGAGGACAGATGGACGGAGGACGGACGGATGGAGGGCGGATGGACAGATAACGCAGCAGCTCTTCACTGAGCCCAGGTTAAAGCTAAGTCCCACCCTGCCTGATGGACAGTCTGAGCTTCAGCATTAAGAGAAGCCGTTTCTCCACTAATTCACTCTCGCTAATGCTAATCACAGCTACTTTGACAATAAGTAACCATTGATAAGTTAGGCTTGGCTTGGAGCTAACTTATCTGGGTGAGCAGCGCGGCACTGGTAGAGGGCATACTGACCGACAGATAGGCTGTGAGGCAGGTGACCAGCGAGGCGGTGATGGCGTAGGGGATGGAGGTGTTGGGGTTCTTGGCCTCCTCGCCGGTGGTGGCGATGATGTCGAAGCCGATGAAGGCGTAGAAGCAGGTGGCTGCGCCCTTCATCACCTGCAAGGGAGACACAGGCTGAAACATCGGCACACACTGAGCAACTCAGCATTAACATCATCATCATCATAATCATCATCATCACCATAGCCATCACCACCATCATAATCACGATCATCACCATCACCACCATCATCATCATCACCATCAACATCACCATCACCATCAATCACCATCATCCCCATCACCAACCCCAACATCATCGCCATCACCATCGCCACCATCATCACCATCCTCACCATCATCATCATCACCACCATCATCACCAACATCACCATCACCACCATCATCATCCTAAAACTCCATCATCGTCATCATCATCATCACCATAAGCCTCCATCATCATCACCATCACCATCACACTCCATCATCACCACCATCACCACCATCATCATCATAAGGCTCCATCATCATCATAAGACTCCATCATCGTCATCATAATTATCACCATCGCCACCATCATCATCATCATCATCATCATCCCTATAGCCATCACCACCATCATAATCACAATCACCACCATCCTCACCATCACCACCATCACCGCCATCATCACCATCATCATCATAAAACTCCATCATCGTCACCATCATCATCATCATCATCCCCATAGCCATCACCACCATCAACATCACCATCCTCATCCTCACCATCATCATCACCATCCTCATCCTCACCATCATCATCACCACCATCATCATCATAAAACTCCATCATTGTCATCATCATCACCATCATCACAAGCCTCATCATCACCATCATCATAACCACCACCACCATCAGACTCCATCATCATAAGACTCCATCATCATCATCATCACCATAGCCATCATTCATTCATTCATTCATTTTCTTCCGCTTCTCCGTTTCCGGGTCGCGGGGGTGACAGTCTGAGCACCGTCACCCAGATCACATGACACCGATTAAGAACCTTCCTGCAGGTGGTGAGCCCACGGGAAGGTGACACCCGGCGTGGGACACGAACCCTCTACCCCTGAGATTGTGAGTTTCATGCTCTACCAACTGAGCCAGCCGGGGGACCCCAAAGCCATCACCACCATCATAATCACGATCATCACCATCAACATCACCATCATCACCATCCTCATCATCCTCACCATCACCACCATTACCGCCATCATCACCATCATCATAAGCCTCCATCATTATCATCATCATCACCATCACCATCAGACTCCATCATCATCATCCTCACCAACTCTAACATCATCATCATCATCATCATCCTCACCATCATCATCACCATCATCATCATCATCACCATAAGACTCCATCATCGTCATCATCGTCACCATCATCACCATAATCATCACCATCAGATTCTATCATCATCATCATCATCAGACTCCATCATCATCACCATCATCATAATCACCAACATCACACCATCACCATCTTCATCATCAGCTCACCCCGGACCAGCCGAATGGCATGAACCTGCCGCCGCTCCAGTTGCTGGGGGAGAGGAAGAAGAGCCCGGCGATGACGATGAAGACCCAGACCACCATGTTGACCACGTTCAGGACGTTGTTTAAACCCACCGAGTTCCTCACGCCGAGTGTTATGATGACGGTGACCAGCAGGGCGATGAAGAGCGCCAGCAGGTCAGGATACGTGTCCTCACCTTTACCTGAGAGACACACACACACACACACACACACACACACACACACACACACACACACACACACACACACACACACACACACACACACACACACACACACATTAGCATATTCCTCTAACATCTGAGTACAGAGCATCTTCCTCCATTAACATCCAGATTATAGAGCATCTTCCTTTTCTAATCCAGATTATAGAGCATCTTCCTCCTCTAACCTCAGATTATAGAGCATCTTCCTCCTCTAACCTCAGATTATAGAGCATCTTCCTCCTCTACGTTAGCAGTGCAGTGATAGCAGTGACCAGGTGTCGTACTGACCGAGCCCCCTGAGCGTGCCCAGATGTGTGATCATGTAGTTGCTGATGCTGTGGTTGGCCAGCGAGTCGAACATGTTGCTGAGCGCTGATGCTCCCGCCGCCGTGCCAATCAGGTACTCCAGGATCAGGTTCCAGCCGATGAAGAAGGCCACGAACTCCCCGACCGTCACGTAGCTGTAGGTGTAGGCCGAGCCGGTGGTCTTCGGCACCCGGACTCCAAACTCCGCGTAACAAACGCCTTCCGGAGGAACAACAAGCAACAACCGAGCGACGTATTTGGATCATTTAAATCTGGTTTCAAACCTTCTGGTGTGTCGATTCATGATGAGCAAGCAGCCATTTCTGCACTGTATGCCGCTTCTTTCTTCACACGCTTTAAACATTGACGTGGCTTTTATGGATTTTTATGGGTTAACGAGCTTCATGTCGCCGATACATGGGCGATGCGTTCAGGTGCATCACGTAACTCTGAACTTTCTTTTTTTTCCCCTTTGTAAATTTGGTGGGTGTGGCTTATATTCAAGTGCTCTCAATAGTCTGGAAATTACGGTAATCTAGAAATTATCTGTAAATAATAACGTCTGTGAAATATGATGAAGCTTAAAATTCACATAAAATTTTCCACATTGTGCCTTTGGTAAAAATGAAACTTCGTGTGAATGTAAATTCAGCAAATGACTTGAATTTAATCTCTAAGGATTAAATTCAGGTTCCGTTCACACGGTGACATTTTCAAGTGAAAACGCAAAACTTTGGTAACGTTCCGTGTGTCCGTTTACACAACAACGATGCTCGCAGTCACTGAAACCTTTTTGAAAACGCTCTGTAAACGTCAGTTGTAACTGGGTGTTCTGCACATGCTCAGTAGGTGGACACTGACTGCAGTGATCTACATCAGTTTCAGCGTTTCTGCTGTTGCCGTGGAAACAGACATTGTTCTCAGAACGTTGTCGTGTAAATGTGGTATTTTTCTAAGCGAAAATGTGAAAATGATTTGTTTTAACTTTAAACGTTGCCGTGGAAACGGGACCTCGGTCTCGTCCCGTCATGATTATCAGTCGGTACAAGTAGTGTCAAGCGATTGGTGCAGCACCGGCGCCATCTGCAGGGCCGGAGTGTAAATGTTTTACTGAACAACATCGTGTGCAGCGTCCTGGAAGCCGATTGGTCTATATGTATGCCGCGCCCCCCCCCCCCTCACCTGACAGTATGGACGCCACCGCAGCGATGATGAAGGACAGTATGACGCCCGGACCGGCCACGGCTTTGGCCACCAGCCCGGCCACCACGTACATGCCGGTTCCCACGCAGCTGCCCACGCCGAGCGACACCAGGTCCAGCGTGGTCAGCACCTTAGCCAGCCCTGCCCCCTCCCCCTCCGCCAGCTCCGTCAGGTCGTCGCAGCCGAGCGCCATGGAGCCCATCGGCTTGGTGCGCAGCATCCGGGCGTACATGTTGTACCAGGCATCACCGGCAGAGAGCCGGCGCAGCCACGCCGCCATCTTGTTTTCCTGCTAACGCTAACGGCCAGATTGTTTGGCCGCCATCAGGATCCTGGTCAGATGGTCGAAGGACCGGAGATCTGAGGGCGGAGGACAAAAACTCTTCAACCAGCTACATCAATCATCAGTCCAGCAAACATCCTTTAACCATTTCCTGTTACCTACGACCTCACAGACCACGACAGCCAATCACAAAGCTGGAGACAACTCCGGGAAACAGGACTGTCGTCTCATTCAGTAATGATGATGATGATAATGAAGACAAAGAGGAGGAGCTAGACGAGGAAGATGTGACTCCACCAGCTGTTCTCTTTACTCACCAGAGTGAGACTCTGAAACATTAATGAAGCCGTGGATCCACTTTCACAGTGGAAACTCTTTACTAACGTTTCTGTTGAAGTCACTGCTAATGACGCTAATGCTGCTTCAACTGCTAAAGCTGCTAATGTTACTACAACTGCTAGTGATGCTAATGCTACTAATGATTTTTCAAGTGCTAATGCTGCTTCAACTGCTAAAGCTGCTAATGTTGCTACAACTGCTAGTGATGCTAATGCTACTAATGATTTTTCAAGTGCTAATGCTGCTACAACAGCTAATGCTACTAATGCTGCTTCAACTTCTACTGCTGCTTCAACGGCTAATGCTACAACTGCTAATTATGCTGCTTTAGATGCTAAAGTTGCTAAAGATGCTAATGCTGCTACCACAGCTAATGCTGCCACCGTCAGCCTGCAGTGGAAGTTGTCATCTGAAACATTAATGAAGGTTGAGGATCCACTTTCAGATTGTCGAGTAAAAACTACCTGAAACACATCAGACCTCAACCCACACACACACACACACACACACACACACACACACACACACACACACACACACACACACACACACACACACACACACACACACACACACACACACACACAGGTAGAAACAGACTTGGGATCACAGGCAACACACTCACTTTCTTCTGGTCTGGGGAGCGAGGGGTCCCTGGAGTTGCTGTAGTCCCTGGGGTTGCTGTAGTCCCTGGAGTTGCTGTAGTCCCTGGAGTTGCTGGAGTCCCTGGAGTTGCTGTAGTCCCTGGGGTTGCTGTAGTCCCTGGAGTTGCTGGAGTCCCTGGAGTTGCTGTCCTGAGCAAGGCTGCAAGAAACTGAAGGAGAAGTTAAATGATTCAGAGCTGGAATGAGGTGACCTGAGAGGCTCAGGAGGGGGCGGGGCTTTGCTCACTGAGGCAGGTGTGAGAAATGAGCAGGTGCGTGTGTGTGTGTGTCTGTGTGTGTGTGTGTGTGTGTTTGTGTTGTGAATATGGGCCTGTACTACGACACGGGATTTTTTCTTTTAGACGTAACTTCAGGATTAACCCTGGTTTTCTCTTAGCCAGGTAACTTCAGGATTAACTCTCATTTTCTTTTATCCAGGATTAACTCTGGTTTTCTCTTATCTTGGTAACTTCAGGATTAACTCTGGTTTTCTCTTATCCAGGTAACTTCAGGATTAACCCCTGGTTTTCTCTTAGCCAGGTAACTTCAGGATTAACTCTCATTTTCTTTTATCCAGGATTAACTCTGGTTTTCTCTTATCCAGGTAACTTCAGGATTAACTCTGGTTTTCTTTTATCCAGGTAACTTCAGGATTAACTCTGGTTTTCTCTTATCCAGGTAACTTCAGGATTAACTCTGGTTTTCCGTACAATGACACTGGTTCACTTCTTCCCAGGATAAATCACCTGGTAACTGAGTCTGAATGTCTAACCTGCTATGGAACAGGATACGTTCTGGATAAGATCACAGTGAGTGTAAAGCTCCGCCTCCTCACCAATCAGATCTCTTTGAAAATGCCCCGCCCATTCTTAAATGATGGTGATTGGTGGGCTGGTTCAGCGCTGAGCAGCAGCGGAGAGGAGAGGAGAGGAGAGGAGAGGAGAGGAGAGGAGAGGAGAGGAGAGGAGAGGAGAGGAGAGGAGAGGAGAGGAGAGGAGAGGAGAGGAGAAAGTTTTTAGAACAATCTTTTTGACAGAATCCAATAAATCCTGGTCACTGAGCTTTGAAGGATGTTTTTGTTCTTGTTCTCAGTCTGTTTGGCTCCACGAGGGTTGATCTGGAATAATGAGCTTAATAATAATGCTCAAGCTGACAGAACGGCACAAACAGGAATTGATGGAACCAGAACTACTCCTGTCGTCACGGTGATGAATTAATATTCCAACACGAAACGCACTCACACGGAGGAAACTCAGCCTCAGAACAAGTGGATGTAAAATGTAAAGTAAAAGAAGAGCAGTGAGGAAGCTCTGCCTGGAACCTTTCTGCTGGAATAAAGTGAAAGTGAGTCTGTTTCTATTGTCCAATGAATGAATCTGCTCTAATCTCACCAAGTCAGCATTAACAAGTCAGGAAGGTTCTGGCTTTGGCTGCAGCAGCAGTGTTGCTTTGAGCTGCTGGATGTGTTTGAATTCTTCATAATCTCAGAGATTAACTGCTCCTCTATGGTAAAGTCAGCTGCTCTGCAGGGTTTCCCCCTCTGTGATTGGTCACATGCTGGATGCTACGCCCCTTTTATGTGAATGCACTGATCCTGAAGAGAAACTCTGGGTTGAACTAGTGACTTGATAACCTGCTGTGCTGAACCAGCGTCACTGTACTGAGAATCAGAGTTAATCCTGAACAGAAAATCCCAATTCATTGTGCTGTTAAATAAAGCTGTTGTAGTGTCGTTGTCACGTTGTAGTGTTGTTATTGTCGTGCTGTTATCATGTTGTAGTATTGTCATATTGTAGTTATTGTAGTGTCGCTGTTATGTTGTAGACATTGTCGTGATGTTGTGATGTTGTAGTTATTGTCGTTGTTTCCATGTTGTAGTTATTGTCGTTGTTTCCATGTTGTAGTTATTGTCGTGATGTTGTAGTTATTGTAGTGTCGCTGTCATGTTGTAGACATTGTCGTGATGTTGTAGTTATTGTCGTTGTTTCCATATTGTAGTTATTGTCGTGATGTTGTAGTTATTGTAGTGTCGCTGTCATGTTGTAGACATTGTCGTGATGTTGTAGTTATTGTCGTTGTTTCCATGTTGTAGTTATTGTAGTGTTGCTGTCATGCTGTAGTTATTATTGTGATGTTGTCATATTGTAGTTATTGTAGTGTCGTTGTCATGTTGTAGTTATTGTAGTGTCGTTGTCATATTGTAGACATTGTCGTGATGTTGTCATATTGTAGTGTTGCTGTCATGTTGTTATTGTAGTGTTGTTGTGATGTAGTTATTATAGCGTTGTTGTCATGTTGTTATTGTAGTGTTGTTTCCATGTTGTAGTTATTGTAGTGTTGCTGTCATGTTGTTATTGTAGTGTTGTTGTGATGTTGTAGTTATTGTTGTTGTTGTGATGTTGTAGTTATTGCAGTGTTGTTGTGATGTTGTAGTTATTGTCGTTGTTTCCATGTTGTAGTTATTGTCGTGATGTTGTAGTTATTGTAGTGTCGCTGTCATGTTGTAGACATTGTCGTGATGTTGTAGTTATTGTCGTTGTTTCCATGTTGTAGTTATTGTAGTGTTGCTGTCATGCTGTAGTTATTGTAGTGTCGTTGTCATATTGTAGACATTGTCGTGATGTTGTCATATTGTAGTGTTGCTGTCATGTTGTTATTGTAGTGTTGTTGTGATGTAGTTATTATAGCGTTGTTGTCATGTTGTTATTGTAGTGTTGCGGTCATGTTGTAGTTATTGTAGTGTTGTTGTCATGTTGTAGTGTTGTCATGTTGTAGTGTGCAGTCCGACTGTCTCCTCTGCTCCGCTCCTTCAGGTCAGTTGTTCTCTGCAGACTGAAGTTTCGGCTCCTGATGTGAAACAGACACATTCCTGCAGCCGCAGACACAGAACAGATGATCCAGCGGCGCCCAGCCAGCACGGCGCGGTGCTGCAGCGACATGCCCTGCTCTCAGAGGGAATCGAACCGCTGTTCCGCAGATCACACAGCAGCAGAAAAAGACACAGACCTCCTGCACCTCCTCCTGGTGGCAGGGAGGAGTACTGCAGCTCACTCTGACCTCGGAGGGAATAATGTTCAAATCTTTCGTCACGTTCCTCATCTTCATGACAAACTGCAAACTTTGAAACCTCTGGAAACGATGCGTTTGTGTCATGGAGGTCAACGCGAGGTCTGTTTGGCTGAACCCCGGTTAATTCCAAGAATGAAGCAACAATGTTTTTCTGGTTTGGTTAAAAAAAAAAAAAAGTTCTGATTTTTAGGAAATTTCATGTAAAATTCAAACTGAACAAGTAATTTAGATTAAAAAAGTGAGAAAGGAAGGTAATATCACAATATTTGGATTAATTAGTTAAGTATCTACTTTGTCCTAAAAACAGGACGATTGTTGGACTTTGTGATTTGTTGGTTTTGCTTTATTACCCAAAATGCATTGCACTCTTCGTCACGTCCTCAGACTTACGTCTGAGTTAATTCTAACCCTAAAATAACATGTATTCATTCTTATCACTAAAGTAACTAGTTCCTTTAATGCAATAACTAGTTAAGTGCAGTACTTTGTGAAGAGCTGAGCTGCTTCAACTCGGCTCGTTCTCTTTTAATACCAACATTGTTTAATCTCCCAGCATAGGGAGATTATCAGAATGAAGAAACCGAGACATTTGAGGTGTGTTTGTTTGTTTATTTATTCCTCCGTTCTCTCTCACACACACACACACAGCCGTTCACTCGTCGGCCTCAGACTCCTCGTCGTCCTGACTGATCTGGAAGTATCGCAGCTCATACGTCTCCTTGTCGGAGGCCACCACCCTCAGCCAGTCCCGCAGGTTGTTCTTCTTCAGGTACTTCTTGGTCAGGTACTTCAGGTACCTGAGGGGAGGGAGGGGTTTAGACTTGGACTGTAGGAGGGGCTTAGACCTGAGGGCTCAGGTCGGGCTCTCACCGTTTGGAGAACTGCTTCTCAGACGTGACATTAATCTTGTTCTTGAGCCGGCCGACCTGCACTGTGCTCCCCAGGTTCCCCGTCTTCCCGTTCACCTTGATCCTCTCTTTCAGGAAGGTTTCCTATTGGACAGAGCAGAGTGACCCACTAGGGAAGAGAACCCTAGTGCAGGATACGCTAGGGAAGAGAACCCTAGTCCGGACCCCAAGTCAACATCACTGACATAAAAACAGCACACTCCATCATAACCCTGTGACTTGCAGGAGTGACGGCGCCCCCTGCAGGTCAAACAGGAGCGATGTAGCCGAGCCACACTCACAATTCTCTCCATGTCAATAAAGTGTAATAATATTTAGAGCAGGTTTTAAGGAGTCTAATAGACCGTGAAGCTGTACTCGTGATAGAAGTGAAGGTCAGTGACTTACAAAGTTGGAGGAGTCGAGGATCCCGTCCTCTACCGGGTGGGTCAGGTCCAGGGTGAACCTCCACACCGCTCCTCGCCTGGACTTCTTCCCAGCAGCAACCTTCTTCTGTCGGATCTAAACAGACACACACCACTTCTAATTCACAGTAGTTTCTTTACTTCAGCATGACGGTATTATTGTAGCAAAACTGTTTGTCTATGCGTATGGAGAGTTGTCTGTCTGTCTGTACCTCAACCTGTCTGTCTGAAGTCAGAGTTGCAAATGTGTAAAAGGATCTGTCAATGTGAATCTGTAAAGTCTACACATTCGAATGCAAGTGCTGAAAATACAGACAACTCACCAGTTACGAGTCGCTCAGTTTCACAATTTTTTTTTTACACGTGACTTTTGCTACACTTCTGCCATCTGAAGGATTCTAAGTTGTAAAGCTTGGGCTTTGCTGCCCTGAGCTCGGGCTCACAGGCTCCTTCATGCTGTCCTGCGCCTCAGGCCCTGTTTACACAACAACGTTTCACGTGACAACACCTAATCCGCTAAAAAAAAGGAGTGCGTTTACACTGCAGCAGCGGACACAGAGACAACGGTGTAGTTAGTATGCCGGGCCACTGGAGGGCGCTGTTGCTTGATTTTGTTATGAAACTACACAGACGTGTGTGGAGAGAGCAATACACTATAAACGTGAAGAAAAAAGTAGAGCACCCGACATCCGCATGGACTGATGATGCATCGGATGCTATCAGGGGAGAGTCTCAACTATTAAACTACTGATCTGGACGATAAAACTAGAATATGGTCGTACCACTACGCTGTCGCCATGTTTGTTTACTACTGGATGAGCAGGAGGGAGGAGGGAGATGTGCAGTAACAGGCTCTGTCGCCTCCATCAGTCTCTGCAGGAGGGATTTGGACCGTGAAATAATCTTTCCACCTTGGGAGCCGGATTAAAAACTTTGCAGATACAGTGCATCCGCAAACTGGTGCCGAGTAAACGGACCCCTCAAAAGTGAGGAAAGTTTTGTGGATTCACTCGAATTCGTTGTCGTGGAAACGGGGCCTCAGGCTCATTGAGCGTATGGGACATTGGGGACGGGGTGTTGACCAAGATGGAATCCCAACTGCATGCTGTGAGTACATATCAATAATTTTGTACTTTTTTTTTTTTTTTAATAATTACTGAGGTGATTGCTGAGCCTTCTCTAAATATCCTATTCCAGGTGTATGTAAAAATTTAAGTTGTTTACAGCAAAAACCAAGCTTTACAACTTCCTTCAGATGGCAGAAGTCACGTGTAAAAAAACCAAACAGCCAATTGTGAAACTGAGCGACTCGTAACTGGTGAGTTGTCTGTATTTTCAGCACTTGTACTCGAATGCGTAGACTTTACAGATTCACATTGACTACTCTGACTTCAGACAGATTGAGGTACAGACAGACAGACAACTCTCCGTACGCATAGACAATAGTTTTGCTCCAATAATACCCCCATACTTCTGCATCATTCCGACACATGGTTCAGCTTGTCGCGCTTCATACGAGTGACGGACAGAATCATAGGTTTTTTTACATCCTTTAACTCAAACGTGCTGATTCAGAGAAACATGAGCAGTTAGAATCTGAGCTGATAATTAGGTGTATGATTCTCTCTGTAGAGCCTCAATGGTGCTGCTTGTTTCTCTGTTTTAATGAAACTTTACGTGTTCAACGAACCCATTAAAAATAAATACATTAAAACAAGGAGATTAAGAGACAGAATGTGAGCTCGTTGACGCCTCCATTAAAATGAATGGGACACGTGCTGCGAGCTAATGCTAACTTATCTTCGTGGTTTTCGAACGGTAATTCCAGTTAAAACATTCCGTTCATGAGACGGTGTGACGTTTAATCCACGGCTCGGTGTAAAAAGCGCATCGACACAAGCTGATTTTACGCTAAATTCGTATAATTTGCAAAGAGAAGATAAAACTCACCGGCGCCATATTGAGATCCCGGACCGGAAAGACCGGAGCGGAAGTGACGCAGTAGGACATGCGTCAGTTCAGGGAACGCCCTCATACCAAATATGCTGAAATGACTCATTCACTTTTATCGACCTTTTGAATTATTTTAAAGTCGAACATCGTTTTAGAATCACATCCAGTTTAAAGACATTTAATCTTTATTAAATAACAAAAACACATTTGGGGGTTTATATACCCGAACATTAAAGTTTTTTGTTAAACTGGAGAACAATATATATATATATATATATTTTTTTTTTTTCTAAAGTAAAAGTCAGTTCACATCATTACATTTAGCCTTACAATGCTAATTATATATTACATATAAATCACTTTTCAATCTTAAATTTTTAAACAGCAGAAATTACTGAAAGCAATCCTGCTTTTTAATTTCTTAGATTTTAAAAATAAATTGATTAAATGTTCACATTTAACTGTGAAAACTCATGTTGTCATGGCAACTGGGCAGGTACAAAGGTCAACGTCAACCAAACACACCCCGATAATAAACCTGCAGAGTCTGGTCAATCATTGTCTCTCTCTCTGACAGACACACACAGTTCAGCAGCCTGAGAGCCAGTACAAACCCAGGACTTGATGCCTCAGGCCCTGGGTGTGACTCAAACATGAGACTCAGGACTCAGCTGGTGACTCAGGAGCGTGGTGCCCAGCTGTGATGTTTGCGTCTTCGTGGTGATTCATCGTCCCGGGTGTGTCCAGGTCCGCAGGTCAGACAGAGGAGCCGGGGAACCAGGACATGTCGGGTCCTCCAACTGCAGGAATCGCTTCAAACTGAATTATTCAGCTTCCTGGGTGCTGGAAAGCTTGACTGCTGCAGTTGTGACAGGCGGCTCGTGGAGCTCTGCCGCACGTCTTCAGGGAACTTGGTTTCTGACTGAACGTTTCCACTGGAGTCACGTTACAAACCTCCTGCATCTCAATTTTAAGTTCATTATTCCTTCAGTGACTGAAATGTTTTTCATTTTGAAATAAACAAAGCGAGTTCTGCTGCAGATTTGACGATCAAGATCCGATCTGAGATCCTCAGTGTGACGGCGAAGCAGCGATACGACACTAGTGAAGTGATGTGTTCTAGATCCCGTTCACACGTTAAGTGAAAACTCGCCGTTTGTTTTTGTAATGAACACACACGAGAACAATGAGCTCTAAGCAACAATTGGCGAACAGACATTCTAGTGGACCAAGTTGGATTGTTTTTGCCGCTTTTAAATGTCATATCCGCCGTTTCCACGGTGACTAAGCCAGAGCCTTTTCACAAAGTTCCACCTTGGCAGTTTTCAAAAAGTTCCACCGTGACAGTTTTCAAAAAGGGTCATTTTCAGTGACTCAGAGCTCCGTTGTCGTGGAAACGGACCTAAGGCAATGAAAGTGTTGCGTTTTCACTTGTACCGTTGCCATGGCAACACGGCTCTGTTTTGGGACGATGTAAAACTGAACCGGTAAACGTGGTGAAGTTTTTCAGCGCGTCAGGCAGACGGCGGGAATCGTGGTCGCTCTCAGAGACACAGACTCACACGTTGCAGTTTTTTTTCTCCATTTCTTTCATCGTTTTATTTTGCCAACTCCAGTCAGGTGACAAAGGCCTCGAGTGAACAGACTCTTCCTTCCGCCCCCGAGAAAAGAGGCCGCCACACTGTGGAGGCAGCGGCGGCGGGGGGGGAGAGCGGCTAACTAGCCCGACGGGAGAGTGGCGTCACGAGGACCAATCACTGCAGCTTCTGTTTGTTTTGGAGAAAAAAGGAGGAAATAAACCAAACTTCTTTTGTTTGTGACATGCTGGAAACCACCTGACACTCCAAACACCGTCTCACCAACCCGGGATTCAGATCTACACACAACCCCAACCACCCCCACCCGCTATATTCAGTCTAAAGAATATAAAAAAATAATCATACAAAAGCTGAATCCCGTCGTCTCTGAAGCATTCAGGAATGTGTGGCCCCAAAAAATAAAATAAAACAAAACCCAAGAGAAAACAAAAACAAGCAGGAAGGAGCGACTGATCGGGGGTTTTAAAGTTGTTTTATATAAAGTCGATTGTTACCAAACAGAACCTCAGTGATCAGGCAGACGACCACGCAGCGAGCTGCGATGGAGGGAATGGGGGGGAGGGGAAGAGAGAGAGAGAGAGCGAAGGGGGGGGGGGTCACGACAGGATGAGTTGAGGTTGTCTGTGAAGGCCGACGCTTTGGTGACTGAACCAATGAGAATGCAGGAGACTGGTTGTGGGTGGTGCTTGTTGGTTGGGCTGCAGCGTCCGTCTCCTTATTTGTTGCCCAGGACCTTGGTGGCGACGGCACATTCCTCCCCCATGGCAGAAATCACGGTGACCTGCACACACACACACACACACACACACACACACACACACACACACACACACACACACACACACACACACACACACACACACACACACACACACACACACACACACACACACACACACACACACACACACACACACACACACACACACACACACACACACACACACACACACACACACACACACACACACACACACACACACACACACACACACACACACACACACACACACACACACACACACACGTTGAAGTCCATCATGTGAAACCCGACACTCACATTCCCGCTGCCGGTGACGCCGGCTCTAATTCAGGACCTGCTCACCGGCGGCTAAACTAATAAAAACCTCCACATCTTGAGCCTCAGAACCAAACGTCCACATCGACTGCGCCACTCGATGGTTTAATGAAACGCACCAGAGGATGAAACCTGCAGTTTTTTTACAAAAGTATTTCCAGTGTTCAGAAGAAGTTACGCTGGCTGGAGGAACAACATTTAGCTGGTGGAGAACGACCACAACCAGGATTCATGAATCGTTGACCGTCAACGAGTCACACCGGATCAGAACCCGCCGCCATGTCCGCTTCTCTCCTTTCCCCCCAGACTGTCACGAGTCAGAACAACGTGGAGGACCCTCGTCACCCACCACGTGACGAGGCCAAGAGAAAGAGCACCGTGACTGAACTCAACACAGGCCACATGTCTGAGCTCTTTAAAGAGATTCGAGGGCGTTGCCCTGTTGCCCCACCCCCGACATTCTCAGACCCCGCCCACCTGCAGGCCACTCCCACAGACACGAGGACCGACTCAGGGTCAAACTATGTCACATTTCAGGACTAGGAGGAGTTTGTTCACTTAATTAGATGTGTTAAGAAACACGCTGGAGGAAAATCTCACTGGCTTCATCTGAACATCGACCAACGTTTAAAGATCGTTCCAGCTTATTGGCCCGAGGCCCGGTCGCCGTGACGATGGGTCCAGACTCACCATGAACTCGTCGCCGGCTTCAAACTTTGACTCGATCTCCTTCCCGACCTCGTTCTCGGGGACGCGCAGGTCCTCTCGGATGTCGCCGTTGTCGCCCATCAAGGACATGTAGTTCTCATTGATGTTGACCAGCTGCAGAGGAAACAAGAGTCTGATCAGGACGGTCCCGCCAAACTAAGAGCGCCACATTAAAACTACCAACCTTCTCTGTCACTGCTGGTTTTAGTATGGTTTGAATCTAAAGCGTCTCCGGTCAGTTTCCTCTGGAATCATTTAGCCATTTAAATTCATCCAGTTCTTTCATCCAAGGTTTTAACTATGGCTGGAAAATGTAACACGTTAACGTGCAATCAATCAGCATTATTATCTTAAAAAGCAGAAACACCGACAACTAAGCTGTCGGGCCATGAGTTGGTGCTCAGAGAGAGAGAGACAGAGACAGAGAGAGAGAGAGAAACAATGAGCTCTAAACTTTAACACTGGGAGAACAGAGATATTCTAGTGGACAGACCAAGTTGGATTGTTATTACGGTAACTGTCAAAATAAAATTACCAAACCCAAGAGAAAATGAACTATCTCCTTCTCTATCCACTTCTTATAAACCCCGAAAGTGTTCTGTGTGGCGGCCATGATAAGGACTGTCTGAATTCTCAAACAAAGGAAAGGAGGCTCGTTGCTTCCTTTAGAACCTCCTTTAGCCTAGGAACCACTGATGCTTCCTTTATCAAAAGGAGACCAGCTCATGCTGCCCCACAATTCCTTGCGGTGACAACATTTAAAGGGACCCGCTCAGCCGAGCGTTCAGGGAAACTCAGGATGTTGGAAAAAGGAGCAGATCATGCAAGTTACCAAAGTAATCTGTCTTGAACAACTTTAAATCATATAAAACCCAAATGCGCCTTTTGTAGTTCATTTTCAGAAACTTGTAGTTCTTTCCCTACCATGGTCGACGTCACTAACTTACGCCACCATCACATTATTATGACATCACTAAGTGACTGCCACACTAACGTGATCGGCTTTCACTAACTCCTTTAGGAAGCCTCCTAACTCCTTTCTTTAACCCCATGACGTCCTCCACAGGGTTGAGGTAAAGTCCATAGTTAAGGAGTTAGGAGGGACTTCTCGGACGTACCCTGGGAGTCATGACACCACGGAGGAAACTTTGTTCTGATTGTCTCTACTGAGCATGTGCAGAAGAACTAGTGACTACCAACATGTTGACCAGGACCAGGTCGAGTAGCAGGACCATGGACAGAGTTTCAGCTTTCCACACGACAACGAATTTGGAACGTTTTAGGAAAGTTCCACATTGGGCGCTCTTTTCAAAAATGTGTTCTTTCAGTGACTCGAGCACCGCTGTTGTGTAAACTGACTCTCCAAACACTATGAAGGTTTTGTTTTCACTTAGTCGTTTCTGTTTAAATGAAGGCCGAAGAGCAAGGAAACATTCACACCTGACGAGGTAAACATCTTTATAAAAATTAACCTTTAATGAGGCACTCGAACATGTGCGTCACATTACTACACATCTTGTGACACACGACGGAAAAAATCCCTGTTTTCATCATTATATGTAGAAGAAATGGTTTTAGACTCCCTGAACACGACAGACCTTTAGTACCATTATTAAAAACTCAACGAATTCGGACTCATTGTTCAGGATTTTATGAGGCACAACAACTGGAGTTTCCGCTGGTGTAAAGTAGTTAAGAGGAAATCACGAAGAGTAATCAAGTACAAATACTCTGTTACTTTAAAGATGTGGCCAAAGAGAGAAGCAATGCAGTCATGTTTCAGCTACAAAATAATGGCTCAAGGCCAACACTTCCCGTTTGACAAGCCTTTCCAAAATAAAACCTTTAGTTGTGACATCTTAATTTACCCGATTCAAAGTGAAACCTGAAAGAGCAACACTCTTTAAACACACTATAGGTCACTTAAGATTACTCCGCTGTTACCATGGCGACAAACGCTTCATCACACTTTAAAACCATTTCATCATTGTTCGGCGCATTAGTTACCATTTACTCAAGTATTCGACTTCAACACCCCATGTTAGAAGATAAATGAAAATCGCTGAGTCGTCACATTTGAACAGGAAGTTATGTTTGAGTCACAACATTAACACGTCCTGTTTCACAAACGACTTCACAATAAAGCTGCAAAAGTACGGTGGATCTGGGTCACGAGAATTAATCTGCTGTTACCACGGCAATGGACAAATCTTTGATACATTTCTAAAAATCAACAATTTCTTTTGTATTTACGTACATTTGGGTATTATTACCTTTAAATGAACACGTTTCATCAGTTGTACCTTTACTCGAGTACTTTGTGTTCTCCAGGTGGTCAGAACGAAGTTTGGCCCTCCGGTTCTAAAACGATGTTAGCCTCTGTGTTAGCCGCCACAGCTAGCTGACAGGATGTAGTTCGACTCCACGACGTTCTCCAGTAACTCTCCACCGAGAAGCTCTTCAACGCCACAGAACGCTGCGGCGTCAGACGCTAACGGACGATGGAACCGTGTTGCGATCAGAGAAAACTGCGGAAACAGGACCTGGACTGGACTAAACGGCTGCGCGACTTAAGACGAAGACTTGAGCTACGACTGTCGACGTTACTTGTATCTGGACAGAAACTAGGAGGTTCAGACGGAGCGTGAATCTAGTTTCTGGCGTTTTTACTCTGGACTGTCGTCGAGGAGACGTACCTGGTAGTCTATCCTCTTAATGGCCGGGACGTCCATGTTGTGGGTGGAGGGGCACATATCTTCATACTTCTTGTTGGTGAAGATGTCGATACCAACCATGTTCACCTGAAAGTGGGAAGGACATCAGAGCAGGAACTCCCACAGCTTCGTTTTCCAGCAGTTTAGACGCATTTATCAGCATTTTACACCTTAAAATCTAGAGAGGAGTATTAAATGCAGGAAAACCTCCATGATCACTGCAATCTGAACGATGTAAAGAGATTCAACCGTCTTACAGGTAGGACGATGTCGGAAGATAAAGCACGTTAAATAAGAACAGCTGGACATTTACACAAACTTAAACCTGCCAATTGTTCACAAATTTCACAATATCCAGGAATTGATTAAGATATTATTTACCCAACAGTTAATCTGTCATTATATTGTGATTATATAAAGAATAGAAGTAACGGATATATTTCTAAACACATTTTCAAAAGTCAAAAAAGTGAATCTGGACGTTTTCGTTCCGTGTCCTGTGAAGCTCCAGCCGAGGTCAAAGTCCAGGCGTGGAGCCGCCGGGTGTTTAGAGACCGAGATAAGGAGGCCGCGGCGCTGAAAGGCGAGCGACTGTGAGCCCAGGCGACCCGGCTGCTCTGCGTTCAGAAGCGCTGCACAAGCAGCCGGTTCCCGGGCGGCTCACCTTGGCGTGTCCGTGCTTGCCGGTCTTGGAGGTTGACATCTCCACGATTTTGCAGGGACGGCCCTTCAGCACCACGTAGCCATTCTTGCGCAGGGCTGAGCACTGCATGGGGTAGGTGGCCGAGGCCCCGGACTCGCCGGTCGTGAAGTCAAGATCGGGATCTGCCATGGCGAAAGGGGTCGGGATCGCTGCGGGAGGTGGGACACGGGTCGGTCAGTCACTTACTGCGCCCCAACCCCCCCCAGCATCAGTCCTGAACGCAGAACAAACCAGACTGGTGTGCCCTCTAAACCCTGGCCCCCCTAGAGTGCCCCCCCCCCCCTCACGGGACACGCCCGTCCAGCGCCACTGGACCAGGAGCCTTCAAACATCAGCGCTCAGCAGTTTGTCTGCAGGAAGCTCAACTCACTTATTCATGTAAACGTCTCATCTGTCCCGTTTTCCATTTCTCTTTTATACGCTGAATTAATTTTACTCTCTTTTCTAGTAAAATTAAACATTAACGATTGTTTTAACTCACCAGTATAAACTTTATAGTCAATGTAGTTCAAGCTTTGTCCATCAATAACTCACACACCAGTGGATTAAATCCGAATGTAAACAAATACAGAAATTACAGATGTTTTGCTGTTAAAAGCGACATTATGACGTTTTTCTATCATTCTGTTTCTTGACTTGTTTCAGGCTCAGAGGAAAACTATACTTTTACACTGTTGTAAAGCATCTGACAGAAAAAACATCAAGTTCAGCTTTAAACATTTAATATATTTAGATCCACAACACAGCTTAAACGAGTACAGATTACATCCATCTAAAGTTACCTTCCTCTGAAATGTTTCACTAATGATGAAAACTACGTTTTGTTAACTCACATTAAAGGTAAATTAGAGAAACTACGCACACGACGACATGTTTCTATATTTGAGTAGAAATGTAACTTTAAACCGGCCCCGGCCACGTTTTGGAGTAACGCAGAAAGTAACGGGCGCTGCGTTCCCGTTACTCCGGCACGAGGCTGCGCCGTCCGCCGCAGCTTTTCCCCGTTACTTTTCATTCTGAGCTGAAAGGCAGCGATGTGCGGGCTGGAGGCGGGCACCGGGGCCGGAGAGGAGCCGCGGCCGGCTGGAGGGGAGGCACCGCGGGCTGCAGCGGAGACCCAGCCGGCTGTCGAGGCGGATTAACGGAGTCGTTTTAACCATGTTAGCTCGGACGGGTTAGCCGGCCTCCGCTGCACATCACGGCTACAGGCACCACAACCACCGCACCGCCGACAGAAATGCAGATTTTAGCCAGCAAACCTGCTGGTTTGGACGATTCTGGGACGCTGTTGTAGCGTGCGGAGGTTTGCAGAGGCCGACGGGCCGCTGGAGCCGCAGCCAGCAGCGGGTCCGTTATCCGCCTGCGGGGCTGCTCGCCGCGTTAGCCCCGTTAGCTCCATTCACCGCTATAGCACCGAGCAGCCCGACAACAGCCGCCCCACGGCCCGCCGAGACGCCGGGTCTCCCCCCGCTGAACCAGGCGGAGGTCACCGCCACGCCGGTTGCGTCCCACCGGGAGGAGGAACGATTATCCGCGGGGATGACAGGCGGGTTCCCCGGGCCGCGCCGCCGTAGGCCGCACGGAATCCCACACCCAGCCCGCCGCCGGCGACCACCTCCACCCCGCCATAAACTCACAGAAAGTACAGCCCGGCCCCTCCAGCCGCGGCACGGAGACTCTGCGCGGCTGCGAGTCCGCTCAGCGAGCGTCTAAAACCCGTTAGGAGCTCCGTTTATCTCCCCGAGGCAGAAACACGCGCCATGCCACACTTACCTTCCAAGAAAAAGAGGACCGGGAGTGCGCATGCGTGTGCAACTTTACCGCAGCATCCGCGGATGGGGGAGGGGGGGAAGAGGGGGGAGGGTGCCAGGTCTGCGGCAAACCTGGCAACCCCGCACTGCTTACCCTCAGCAGAAAGTAGGGGAGGCGAACGCGATTCCCGGCCGGGGGGCCCGACATCCGAGTGCGGAGCTACTGATAAGGCAGTTTCCACCTGGACTTGAACCCGGGACCGGCTCACCACTGCACCACTGACGTTTCCTCATTTGACTTCTGAAAGTGTTGTTTCGTTAAAATAAAACAGCTCAGACTGACCTGATTCAAACATTGAACCAGCAATAACTCCACTACAACTTCCATTCAGCTAGAAACTCGGAAAGTTCCCAACTGGGACATTCCCATTTCCCAACTGAGAACAAACCAAGAGTGAGTCAGTAAAGCCAGCAGAGCAAAGACGTCGTCGTCCATAACACCGCATGGTGGAAGCCGCAGGTTTCTTTCTTCAGATCGCGTTCATCTGTTGTTTGATTCTAGAAGTTTCTCCAGTGTTTGGTTTTCAAACATTTAATTATTGTCACACTGTTAATGTATTTCAACATTTAAATTATCCCAAATAAATAAATAATACACAAACTACTAATCATTCTGTACTTTAGTACTTTTTTTTTTTCCAATATTTTTAGTCAACTACTTAATTCAGCAACAAGAAAATCTGAGGAGCCAAAAGAATCAAACTGTATGAAGCAGAATTCACACACACTCTCACACACTGACCTGCTGTCTTCATGTTGGCTCCTCCTGTTCAAACTGACAGTTTGGGGGAATAACAGAGTTTCACCTGACAGAAGCCCCGCCCCGTGTAGCCCCGCCCCATGCAACCCCGCCCCCATGTAGCACCGCCCCTTCCTCATCGTCATCCTCAGAACAAACAAAGGACTGGACAATTCCAAACAGCTCTGTGTTTATATCACCACTGACGGCTGTACGTCAGACAGTCAACAGACCGGCTTCCAACTCACTGATCTGCTCAGGCGACACTGGACCACCTGCTGTCCTACTCACAGCTGGAGAACACCTGCAGAACATCCAGAGAACACCTGGAGAACATCAAGAGAACACCTGGAGAACATCCAGAGAACACCTGGAGAACATCAAGAGAACACCTGGAGAACATCCAGAGAACATCAAGAGAACACCTGGAGAACACCTGCAGAACATCCATGAGCTCCTCGGTGGAATGTTGAAGGTTCTTGAGACGTTCTCTATCAACCATCTGGAGAGCCGCAGCTGCACATCCTCCACTCAGTGTGTGTGTGTGTGAGAGAGAGATGGCGCCTCCTGCAGGTCACACAGGGACTCACACTCTGGAGGCGTCAATGAAGACACTTCATGTATAAAAGGTCAACATGAGGATCAAGAATCTTCTCAGAGGTTTAAACCTTAAATCTTGTCCCTCTTCCTGGTCCTGGTGCAGGTCTTCAGTGGTATACGGATCTTCAGAGCTGTCATTCAGACCTGCTGCAAGACCAGTGGAGACCAGACCTCCGTTCCTGGATGGACCAGTGAAGACCAGACCTCCGGTGCTGGATGGACCAGTAAAGACCAGATCTCCGGTCCCGGTGGGACCAGTGGAGACTGGGGGGACCAGTGAAGGGGGGACTGGTCCAGTAACAAACCCACTTAGAAGAAGAAACTCTCAGGACTCGTTTACAAGGGAAGACGTTAAACCTTCGTATTGTTTTGGGTTTGTTTCCATGACAACGGTGCTCCGAAACACTGAAAACACAACATGTTAAAACACTCCGTCGCCATGGAAACTCAACGTCTCCCTGCCTGGACTGCAGCCCCGGGATCCTGGAGGACCTCTGGGGCAGACCTGTGGGGCAGTAGAACCTCTGGGGCAGAACCTGTTGGACAGTAGTACCTGTAAGGTCAGTACCTTTGGGGGCAGTAGTGCCTGTTGGGGCAGTAGTTTTGCCTCCAGGTGTGAAGAAAGAAGCGTCGGCCGTTCAAGTTGAGGACATTTATTGTAGAGTTCTCACAGATGTGTTTGACTTTCATCGAGTCCAATGATTCAGACGAGGTGAAAACACACACACACACACACATATCTCACACACACGCGCACGCACACACACGCGCACGCACACACACGCGCACGCACAGTCTGGATACGTACAAAAATTTAAATACAAATCAAACCACGATAAAAACATTGTCTTTTTTCTTTTAGAAATTCTCAGAAGTTTTTCTTCTCATCTGTAGAAAGACGAAGCTTCAAGAGTCAAATGTGTTTTTTTTAATTTTCCTCTAAAACCAAAAGTCTGATGGGATGTTTACTTTCTATCTGAAGACACTGAAAGGCTTCGAGAGGAGAGCTCACTCACACACACACACACACACACACACACACACACACACACACACACACACACACACACACACACACACACACACACATCCGATCACCACTCACTCTGTGTGTGTGTGTGTGTGTGTGTGTGTGTGTGTGTGTGTGTGTGTGTGTGTGTGTGAGCGAAAGAGACTCCCTCATGTGTGATCTGATAGAAAGAGGCAGAGTTTTAACAGTTTTTAACAGTTTTTTCTGTGACGTCTCTCCTCAGCATGATTGTGATTATTTACAGCAGAATTTATTTACAAGCTCTCAGACGGAGCTGCAGCCTGCAGTGCTCCGCCCGGCCGTCCACTCCTCCACCGAGCCGCTCTGCCCGGCCGTCCACTGCTCCACCGAGATGCCCGGCCGTCCACTGCTCCACTGAGCCACGCCGCCTCTGATCGAGTTATGGAGGAACTGTGCACCGAAGGCTGAGCTACATGTGTGTGAAGCCGTCAGGAAAGAACGACTCTGTGCTGAGGGCAGAGTGTCCACCCCGCGGTCCCCGGGTTCGATTCCCACACCTCCAGAGTCAGACACTGCTGTTCACAGCTGTTCCACAGATACGAGGAACAGAATCGGGTGGTGAAGCTGCTTCAATCCTTCTGGAGACGACGTGAACACAAGAAGCCTTCAATCATTCAGCTGACAGTGCTAGCCTAGCGCTAACAGAGTTAGCATGACACTAACAGTTTGTTTGATGCTAATAGAGCTAGCCTGATGCTAAATTGAAAGCTAAAGGAGTTAGACTGAAGCTAAAGGAGGTAGCCTGATGCTAACAGAGTTACTCTGATGCTAAAGTGAAAGCTAAAGGAGTTATCCTGATGCTAACAGAGCTAGCCTGACGGTATAACAGAGCTAGTTTGACACTAAATTAAAACCAATGGAGTTAGCATGATGCTTAAGGCCTGAAGCTAAAGGAGTTAGCCTGAAAGCTACAGTCAGCAGCTGCAGGTGTTTCTGCAGTTAAAATGAACATGTTTCTCTTGAAAGCTTCTCTATCTGTAGAACAGCTGTGAACACTGCACTGTCTTAGCTAGCTTAGCATTAACATTTAAACTCAGCTAGCTTAGCGTGCACGCACTGACTCAGCAAGCTCAACGTGGCTGCACTCCGCCCATTTCAAGTGATTTCTCTGCTAATGCTAATGCTACCGTGAGAAGCAGGAAGTGTTGCACCTCTCCCAGCATGCAGCGCCGCCTGCAGGCCGTCGTGTGCTACAGCCGAACGTCTCCGATCCGACAGGGAGCGTTCAGTGTCCTGGTCCTCCGTCCTGCAGCGCCCCCTTCAGGGGGGGAGGGGGAGGGGCCGACTCCTCCTGAAGCCCTGCGGTCGAGTTCAGCAGCTTGTAGTTTAATCTCCACACACACACACACACACACACACACGCACACACGCACACACACACGCTGCCCCTGCCGTCCCTCCAGCCCCCCCTCCTGGTCGTGGGCAGAAGGAGGCCGAGCGGTTACCAGTTCATCATTGAGCTTCTGTTGAGGGTCATGAAGAAGACCTGACTGCTTCCTCCAGAGCGCACCGAGGCAAAGAACACCTGCACAGAACCAGAACCAGGACCAGGTGAGAGTCTGCAGAACCAGAACCAGAGACACAGAACTACAACTGCAGGTTTAATAGTGTAACTGGCGGTGCGTTCAGGCTCACCTGGGGTACGTCCGAAAAGTCCCTCCTATCTCCTTAACTATCGACTTTTCCTAAACCCTGGAAGTGTTCTGTGTGGCGGCCATGATAAGGACTGTCTGAATTCTCAATAAGCAAAGGAAAGGAGGCTCGTTGCTTCCTTTAGAACCTCCTTTAGCTTAGGAACCACTGATGCTTCCTTTACCAAAGGAGACCAGCTCATGCTGCCCCACAATTCCTTGCGATGACAACATTTAAAGGGACCCGCTCAGCCGAGCGTTCAGGGAAACTCAGGATGTCGGAAGAAGGGAGCAGATCATGTAAGTTACCAAAGTAATAATCTGCCTTGAACAACTTTAAATCATATAAAACCCAATTGCGCCTTTTGTAGTCCATTTTCAGAAACTTGTAGTTCTTTCCCCACCATGGTCGACGTCGCTAACTTGCGCCACCGTCGCATTATTATGACATCACTAAGTGAAAGTGAAAGACGATCACGTCTTCCTTTAGGAAGCCTCCTAACACCTTTCCTTAACCCCGAGACGTCCTCCACGGGGTTAAGGTAAAGTCCATAGTTAAGGAGTTAGGAGGGAATATTCGGATGTACCTCTGGCGTGTTTCAGTACTGGAGGTGCGTTCAGGCTCACTTGGTGTGTTTCAGTACTGGCGGTGCGTTCAGGCTCACCTGGTGTGTTTCAGTACTAGCGGTGCGTTCAGGCTCACCTGGTGTGTTTCAGTACTGGCGGTGCGTTCAGGCTCACCTGGTGTGTTTCAGTACTGGAGGTGCGTTCAGGCTCACCTGGTGTGTTTCAGTACTGGAGGTGCGTTCAGGCTCACCTGGTGTGTTTCAGTACTGGCGGTGCGTTCAGGCTCACTTGGTGTGTTTCAGTACTGGCGGTGCGTTCAGGCTCACCTGGTGTGTTTCAGTACTAGCGGTGCGTTCAGGCTCACCTGGTGTGTTTCAGTACTGGCGGTGCGTTCAGGCTCACCTGGTGTGTTTCAGTACTGGAGGTGCGTTCAGGCTCACCTGGTGTGTTTCAGTACTGGCGGTGCGTTCAGGCTCACCTGGTGTGTTTCAGTACTGGAGGTGCGTTCAGGCTCACCTGGTGTGTTTCAGTACTGGCGGTGTGTTCAGGCTCACCTTGTCGTTCCTCTCTGACAGGAACTTCAGCCGCTGAGCTCGTTTGTGCATGAAAACTCCATCGAGGTGTCCCGTCTCCACCGAGCGGATCTCAATGGCCTTCTCCCCCCAACCCATGATCTGATTCGAGTGGATGTAGGCTACACACACACACACACACACACACACACACACACACACACACACACACACACACACACACACACACACACACACACACACACACACACACACACACAGGTATTGATGATTAGTGCAGCAATTTCTGACCGATTGATATTCATGTTGTTGGAAACATTGAGTGAGTGATCAGAAGAGGAGGAGGAGCAGACAATGAAGACCTCCCTGGTCAGAGGGCAGTGATCTGATTGGCTGACGTACCGACAGAGGTGGGCATCTCGCCCCACTGCAGCACCACGTCTTTGGTGATGCGTCCGTACGTGTTGACGTAGACGCCCTCGTCCTCGTAGCACAGCAGCATCTCCATACCGTCTGTCTTGGGCAGAACCACGATGGCGTGCGGCGTCACCTGACCCTGAATCTGTGGGGGGAGGGGCACACATGGGGGTGTCAGAAACTGTAGTTATTGCCCTAACACACACACACACACACACACACACACACACCGAGGCCTTACATGTGAGGGGATGTAGATGTCGTACGGGTTTCCAGAATCCACATCGACGACGTGGAAGCCGACACTGGATCCGTAGATGACCTTTAACCTCTGCCCCTCCTCCACGGTCAGGTCGACCAGCAGGGGGCGGTGCTGCAGCTCAGTGAACGACTGGAGGAGGAGAGGGGGGCAGTCAGCTTAGCTTAGCCTCAGTGTGTGTGTCCCCCCCGCGCAGGGTCTGCCGTTACCTTGAAGGCCATGAACTTGTGGTACGGCTTCGGAGCCCAGGCGTAGATCTCCACCGAGTTCTTCAGCGCGATCACCAGAAATTTAATCCTCTCGTACTTCACTGCAGGACGAACAGGAACACACTGTTACAGACGTTCTACCAGACGCTCTAACGTACGATCCACAGACATTCTTCCAGACATTCCACAGCTGTTCCACCAGACATTCTGTCAGACGTTCTGTGCAACGGTCCACCAGAAATTCTGTCAGATGTTCCACCAGACATTCCACAGACGTTCCACCAGACATTCCACAGACGTTCCACCAGACGTTCTGTCAGGCGTTCCACAGACATTCTACCAGACGTTCCACCAGACATTCCACAGACATTCTACCAGACGTTCTGTCAGACGTTCCACAGACATTCTACCAGACATTCTACCAGACATTCTGTCAGACGTTCTGTCAGACGTTCCACAGACATTCTACCAGACGTTCCACCAGACATTCTGTCAGACGTTCCAGACATTCTACCAGACGTTCCACAGACATTCTACCAGACGTTCTGTCAGACGTTCCACCAGACATTCCACAGACATTCTACCAGACGTTCTGTCAGACGTTCCACCAGACATTCCACAGACATTCTACCAGACGTTCTGTCAGACGTTCCACCAGATATTCTGTCAGACGTTCCACAGACATTCTACCAGACGTTCTGTCCAACGGTCCACCAGAAATTCTGTCAGATGTTCCACCAGACATTCTACCAGACATTCCACAGACGTTCCACCAGATGTTCTGTCAGATGTTCAACAGACGTTCTATGAGACATTCCACCAGATGTTCTGTCAGACGTTCAACAGACGTTCCACAGATGTTCTACCAGACGTTCTGTGAGACGTTCCACCAGACTCAGCCTGACGTACCGACTTTGTAGTGCACGCAGCCCTCCAGCTCTCCCACGGTGATCCAGCCCTGCTTCTTCTCCACCTCGGGGTCGTTGTGCAGGATGCGGTTCCTCAGCCAGGACAGGTAGTAAACACGCAGCTTGTTCTTCTTCCCTGACCCGTGGAGAACATTCATACCAGTTCAGCTTGCAGCTTCACATTATTGTCCTGCATGTTCTTACGTCAGGTTCTAACCCTTTAATTTCCACATTCCTCCCACTTCCCTGAGACCAACTGCTGAAGGTGGTGGAGGTAGAAGGGTGGAGGGAGGACGGTCTCACCTGAGATGGTGACCAGGACGTTGAGTCCCTCCAGGACGTCCATCTGCTGGAAGCGCCGGCGGTTGATGAGGTTGTAAACTTTCCCCTGACCGCTGCGGTCGAGCAGCATGAGGCCGTTCTCTGTTCCCACCAGCAGGTTGACCCCTGCACACACACACACACACACACACACACACACACACACACACACACGAGGTGAGTTCCTGCCCTCCATCAACCCACCCCCACCCCCACCCCCACCCCACCTTACCCCACAGGGCGGCACACAGGATCTCGGAGTTGAAGCGCTTCTTGTATTTGCGGATCTCCGGCGTGTCGCTGTGCGGCCGGATGTTGGTCGGGTTCACGTTGACCACCGAGATCTTCCGGGCCTCGTTGAGTCTGGCCTGCTCCTGTTCATGCTTCAGCAGCTCGTCAGCGAACAGAGCTGCGCACACACACACACACACACACACACACATACACACACACACACACACACACACACACACACACACACACACACACACACACACACACACACACAAACAAATGTGTGAATAATGTGTAATTCCACTTCGAGTCAGCAGATGGAGCTGTGGAGTTTGTCCTTGTTCCAGTCAGAGAAGAAGAAGGAGGAGTATCACAATGGCCGCGTTTTACTTTCAACGTTTCAGGTGAAAAACACAAAACTTTCGTAGGGTTTTGTGTCTGTTTACATGACAACGGTGCTCGGAGTCACTGAAAACGTAACTTTAAAAACGCTCAGATGCCGTTGTCATGTAAACGGATGAAAATGACACTTTCTGGAAACTTTCAGTGTTTCTGCCGTTTCTGTATAAACGTGAAACTTCTGAAACGAAAATGCAAAAATTACGTGTTTTCACTTGAAACGTTTTCATATAAACGGGGCCAGAGAGTCTCCATGCCTCACTACTGCCCCCGGTGGACCGGAGGGCTCCTACTCCTACCTGAGGCTGAGCTGTTCTCGTCCTCGTCGGTGGGAGATGTCCCGTAAACCCTTGGATCCACAAACGGTGTGAAGGACGATTTGGACCCTCCACCACCTCCCATCCCATACTGCAGGGGCAGAAACACAGTCAGTAGAGGGAGGGGGGACGGGACACTAATTCAGTCGGGGTGGGGGGCTGGAACACTCGGGGGGGGGGGGGGGCTCAGAGCAACACACTTGATCACACTGTAATGATGTTAAACTAGAAGGTCCAAATGTCCCTCCTTTACCACATAAACCTCTTTGTGTGTTTCACATTGAGTTAATTAGTACATCCAGGAGGGGGCAGTAGAGTTCAGTAGAGGCACACACATTTAAACAGGCCATCAGAGGTATTAATCTGCTCCACACTCTTTTCTTCTGCACGTTCCTCGTGTTCAGCCTGAACTAGGAAAGCGAACATTTAGTTTCTCTGCCTGGAACAGAATCCAAAATGTCTCAACTGGTTTCTTTAAATCAGTTATTATATATATTATTCTTCATTATGTGTCAAAGAGCGAGGTTCAAATAATCAGTGTTTGTGGGTTTAAAGTTTTTTTTTATTATTCGCTATTGAACTTCCCCCACAGTTTATCGGGGCTATTAATCTGCTCCACACTGCCCCCTCAGGTCATCAGGGGTATTAATCTGCTCCACACTGCCCCCTCAGGTCATCAGGGGTATTAATCTGCTCCACACTGCCCCCTCGGGTCATCCGGGGTATTAATCTGCTCCACACTAGCCCCTCGGGTTATCGGGGGTATTAATCTGCTCCACACTGCCCCCACAGGTCAGCAGTGGTATTACTCTGTTTGATACAGTACAGGTGAAGAAGCAGGCTCACCTCTCGCATCATGAGCGTGCCGTCCTGCGAGCTGTTTCCGAACAAGTCTCCGTGTGCGTCGTTATGAGCGCCCATCACGCCAAAGGACTCGCTGCTGCCCTGACTGGCAGCCGGCCTGAAACGCAGCGCAATCAATCAATCAATCAATCAATCAATCAATCAATCAATCAATCAATCAGCTCCATCCATCCATCCATCAATCCATCACTCAGCTCTCAGATCAATACTTTACTTGGGGTTCCACTCACATGATACGAGGGATGTCGCTAACGGCCACCGAGCCGTCGTTGGCCCCGCCCTCTCCCTCCTCGTCCTCGCTGCTGTGCGAGTCCTCGCTGGACGACGAGTAGTCGGTGACCTTGACGGGCGGCCGGCTCGTCTCCTCGCCCTGACGCAGCTCCCGGAGCTCTTTGGCCAGAGCCGTCAGGTCCTACACACACACACACACACACACACACACACACACACACACACACACACACACACACACACACACACACACACACACACACACACACACACACACACACACACACACACACGGTCACTTGAGGGCAGCTCGCAGGCTAACTGGAGGCGCTAGCAGACCCACGTCATGCAGCATTCAAAGGGTTAAAACGGCTGCAGAGGAATTCCAGACGCTGGCGTTCAGCCGAGGCTCTGATGTTTGAGGAAACAGAGTTAGAGGGACGTTCAAACGCGTCTGCAAACTCAAACCAACTGATGTTTCCTCAGAGAACGAAAAGAAACCTGCAGGTCAGATCCATGTAATGACACGTCTGACCACCGGGGGGAAGCAGAGTCCAGCTTCAGGGGGCTTTTGTACCCCATTTACAATGATTCAATGGAAAACATATTTTTCTGTGTTTTCATTTAAGAAAAGTTTCCTGTTTACATGGCAACGTTTTGAAAACGATGTCTGTTTCCACGGAAATGGCAGAAATACTGAAAAGGATGTAGTTAGTGGCGTTTACATAACTTAGTCGTGTAAATGGACCCCAATGAAATTTTGTGTTTCAACTTGAAATCGTTAGTCTGTAAACGGTGCCTGAGAACTGACCATTGATCAGAGACGTTCTGCCGCCCGGTGGACAGTAGTGGTATTACACCCATCTGACCTGCTGCAGCTTTAAACAAATTTAACTCCAGACAACTACGACAGCTTTATATCTCTTTGTTCCAGTGTGTGACTAAAAATAAAAAACTATTACAAAAAACTAAATATGATTAACTGAAAGGAAATCAACCTTTAAATAAATATCTCGAATTATAGCAGAAAGTGAAAATACTAAATAAATCAAAAATTTTAATGAGTATATTTAAAAAAAATTTAATGTACATAAAATATCAAAAGTTAAATATAATAGATACAAGTTTATTTGTATCCAATATATAATTTTAAAAAAACACATGAGTGTATGATTTTGGAAAAAAGGTAATAAAACGTCTTTATGAGTGAGTTAAACAACAAAAATCAAAAAAAAAAAAAAAAAAGGGGCTTCACTGCGTGCACGTGATTGGCTGAAGGACAGGAAGTGGGCGGGGCAAAAATTTCTTACCAGCTCCTCCTGAGGAAGGAGAGACATGATGAAGAGGAGGAAAAGAGAGATGAAGAGCATGAGTGTAAATGAAGATTGTATTGAAAAGGGTGATGAGGAGGAGGAGGAAGACGAGCGGGGGGGGGGGAGTAGTGAGGAGGAGGAGGAAGAAGAGGCAGTGATGAAGGAGCAGAAGCGTCACTGACCTCGTCCACAGCTTTCTTATAGCTCTGGAGGATGACGATGATGATGAAGGAAGAATGAAGGACAGGATGAGAGGAAGAGGAAGGTTAATCCAAAGAGAAGAGTCAGCCCCTCCCCCCCACCGGCGCCATGTTGGAGTCCATACTCACCGCCGGCCGGCTGGGCCGCGTCCCGTCCCGCCCGTCCTCCCGGTTCTCGTGTGACGACAAGGTGGACGTGTCCGTCTTCACCGCCGAGTCTCCTGAAACGGTGACGGAGAGTTTACAGATCTGTGTGACGGAGAACTTCCTGTTCTCCTCTGAGGACTTCCTGTTCTCCTTGGAGAACCTTCCAGGTTCCTCCACAGTTCACAATACACATCACTTCCTGTCACTTTGAGGAAGAACGACTACAACACTCCCTCGTTGCCATGGCAACCATTTCAAACACACTGGATTACAGTTACTAGTAATTTTTTCAGCAAGTAGTGAAGCTATTGGGGTGTAGACGTGAGTTACTTGAGTAGTTACTGGTACTCTATTACAGTGGGTAGTGGAGTAGTGGAGGCGTGCTCACCTCGCTCGTTGGAGCCACCCTGCGAGCTCGGCGTGCTGGAGCTGGACGTGCTGCCACTGCTCGTCCTCTTCAGGGGCGTGTCCAGAGAAAGGTCGGTCCTGCGCAGGTCGGGGTTACTACGGCGACGCAAACACAAAGGTGTCGCATTCAGGAGGAAGTCCGAGAACCGAACTGGCTCGGTTCAGATGACGAGTCATCACGGGAACCTTATGTTCTGTCCAGTCATGTTTTGTTTTGCTGAGTCATGTTTTGCTGAGTCATGTTTTGTTTTGCCGAGTCACGTTCCGTATCGCTGAGTCATGTTATGTTTTGCTGAGTCATGTTTTGTTTTGCTGAGTCATGTTCAGCTTTCTGTCCTCAGGCTTCATTTTTCCATGTCTGCAGTGAAATATTCTGTTCTTGTAAGTTTTTGTTGTGATGTCACCAAGTAATGTTCTGTCCAGTCCTGTTTTATCATGTGATGCACCGACGGGCCTCAGCACGATTGATACTTCTTTAGTTTGGTTGAGCCATGTTTGGTTCTGCTGACTCATGTTCTGTTCTGTTGACTCAATAAATATTTTGTTGTGTCATGATATGTTCTGCCGAATCATGTTTAGTTCTGTCATGTTTTGTTCTTTCACATCATGTTTTGTTCACACACAGATCATGACTCAGCGGAAAGAGGACATGACAGGACCAAGCATGAGGCGTTACGATAGATCTTGCAGTGTGTGAGCAGACCTGGCCCGGATGAGGTGCGCGCCGGCCCGAGGACCCAGACCAGGACCGTTTCCTGGAGAGTGTTTCCTGACCAGAGCCGGGGAGATGGAGGTCGTCCTCTGAGGGACCTGAAGAGATAAACAACAATAACAAAACAACAACAACGTGTGTTAACAACACCGCCTGAAGGTCAGGTGGGTTTTCGCTGACTCAGCAGAATCTTTTCAAAGAACCAGAATTAACATGATCAGAGGAAAAAGAATCAGACGAAACAAAACAAAAACAATAGAAAAGCATAGGTGTCTCTCTCTCTCTCTCTCTCTCTCTCACACACACAAGGCGGGTGGCAGCATGCAGAGACCTTGGGCGGCATGTCGTCGTCCTGCCGCAGCCACGAGCTGCGGTCCAGCTTGTCGAGGGGGGGCGCCAGGCGGGACAAGGGCGGGGGGGGAGGGGTGTCGGAGGTGGGGTCGGAGTTCTGCCGGGGCATGGGGGGCCGGGAGGGGGACGGCGACGCCGAGGACGACACCCCGTGGGGGTCGTACAGGGACTGCGAGCCCGAGAGGCCGTGACTCTTCACCTGTACCAGGTGGGCCATCTGAACACACACACACACACACACACACACACACACACACACACACACACACACACACACACACACACACACACACACACACACACACACACACACACACACACACACACGAGCAGGAAAACAGGCAAGGTTGAGGAGGAAGACCAGGGTCAGACAGGTTTGCAGAGAGTGAACAAAATGCAGGAGAGGAAGAGAAGGAGGAGGAAGAGGAGGAGGGACATGCTTCAAACAGCTCCTTTAAACCTTCCTGCTCGCTGATGGTCAATCAATATTTCAGTCTCAGCCTGAAGCTGATCAGCTGATCAGATCGTGTCAGACTCTGTTTCCACGACAACATTTCAAGGGAAAACATCATTTTTGTGTTTTCATTCCGTTCACACAGAATCTTTTCTGAAAACGATTTCATGGACTGGGACACGATGGAGGAAACTTTGTTCTGCTTGTTCTACTGAGCATGTGCAGAACGACTGGTTCCTACCAACGTGATGACCAGGACCAAGACCAGGACCAGGACCAGGGCCAGGATTTCCAGTGACTCCAGTGTTTTCACTTAAAACAATGTGGTGTAAACTGGCTCTGACCAGTGAGAGTTAAAACACACACACACACACACACACACACCTGCGGCTCCATGGAGCGGTGCATCGGGGGGGTCCGGGCCTGCTGGATGCCGCCGCTGCTGAAGGACTCGGAGCGAGGCGGCAGCGACGGGTCAGAGATCCGGTTCGAAACTTTGTGCTGCAACGCAGGAGAAGTCTGTCTGTGCATCTCATAACCATCCTCCACCTGACACACACGCACACACACACACACACACACACCTCAGTCACTCCATGGTTCATGGTACAGACGATGTGCGACTGTTATATTTTGATCAGATGTTCAGAAGCGTCAGGATGGAAGATGGTGGAAGTAATTCCTCCCCCGTGCAGCAGGGGGCAGCAGTGAGTCAGAGCAGGACAGACTAGACGCTGTGTTTACGTCACTGGACAGGCTGCAGCTCGCAGGTTAAAAACACATGGCACACTGTGAATTTAAATGTTTAAATGTACTATTCATGACACTTTGAAAGATCATTATTTTTTTCTTTTGACCCTCTCAGATCGCTCTTAAGCTTCAGGTTTCAACAGCCAGCAAATCAAATCTGATCCTGTCGCTTTGAATGGTGCCTCACGTAAAATGTGTGTAATACCACACATTGTGTTCGGGGGCAGCAGTGAGTTAATATGCTCGCGAGATCGTTTTCTTGTTCGTGATTTGTTGAGAAAAACGTCTAAAAATCAAATATTTTATAGAGTAACATTATGAGTTGTCTTTATTCAGTTCTGTCTGGCTACAACTATTATTTTGTGTATTTTTTTCATGAGTTTTTTTTATTTTAAGCGAAGCTACGATATGCTGCTGTATAATCCCTCCACCTTGGTGAGAACCCTGCCAGACAGAACTGAGGGAACGCTCTGCTCTCAGCCCAGTTCTTTGTGCCGCGCCCACCGGGACTCACACACATTTAGCTGCAGCTGCCCCACATCCGAGTGCCACCTGCCCCCAGGGGGCAGACCTGCACGTCAATCTGCCCCCTGAATGTGTGCCACGGTACGAGGGAGGGGCGTGTGTGTGTGTGTGTGTGTGTGGCCGCCCTCCACCAGATGAGAATTCCATGAAGCCTGAAGGAGGAAGTGTGATGAGGGTGAATGGAGGTTACTTCCTGTTAGAAACATGCACCCAAAGAAAAACCTGCCACTGGGTGGCAGCAGCGAGCCGATGCTCCACCTGCTGGTAATAAGAGGTATTGCAGGACGGCAGCAAGCTGGTTAGTTGAACTTTCAAACGGAGACGCAGATTTCTCTGGTTTTCAGTCCGGGAAGTGATTCAAGTTGGGTTTAAACGGCAACGATTTCAAATGAAAACACAAAACGTTCGTAGCATTTTGGCTTCTGTTTACACAACATTGGCGCTCGGAGCCACTGAAAACACAACGTAATGAGAACGGCTCTCAAAGTGGAACCTTCTGAAAACGCTCAGGCTCCGTTCTGATGATGGAGGAAACGCTGCTGGTCACCACTGTCGTAATAACTAGTTGTTCTGCACATGCTCAGTAGAGGGCTACGTAGTTTTATTTTGACAGTCCCCGTAATAACACGTGTGTGTGTGCTTTCAGTAATAAAACTAACAACAGCACCACCTAGTGGACCAACATGAAAACGACATCCTTTTCAGGATTCCTGTCATTTCAGAAGAAAAACAAAACTTTTGTAATGAAAATGCAAAAACGATGCGTTTTCACTTGAAACGTTGCCGTGGAAACAGGGCCTCAAATTTGCACAACAGGAAGTGAAGGTTAGTTTCAGCTTTGGAGGGAAACAAAATGAAGTGAGGAGATGAAGAGGAGGAAGATGAGCCTGTTGTCACCTGTCAGTTCACCTGGTTACAGGAGGAAAGCTGTTAGTCGAGATCAGAGGTTAAAGGTCGGAGGTTAGAGCTGGACAGACTGCGGGGGGAGGTGGCGTCTGGTCGGACTGACTGACCCGGGCGCCGGGGCTGCGGCCCCTCGAGTTGGGCCTCCTCCTGGGGCCCCTCCCTGGACTCCTCCCACTCGGCCTCCGCATCACCACGGGCTGGGGGGCGTTTGGGCCGCAGGTGACCCGGCAGCGGGGCAGGTGAAAGTGGTCTCTGACGGGGCTGCCGTGGGCGGGGTAGGAGGGGGGGCGGGGGCGGCGGGGCTTGAACCCGGGGAGCAGGAGGAGGTGCTCCAGGCTGGCGTCCCGCCGCTCCCTGAAGGAGTGGTACTTCTTGGGGGGCACGCGGGGCGAGTTGCTCTGAGCTCGACGCATCACCTGCAGACGAGGGTCAGGGTTTAGGAGGAAGAGGCAGGAGGGAAGCTGCAGGGAATCAAACATTCAGCCTGCCCCCTGGTGGCGAGTGGGAGCTCCTGCAGGACCCTCCAGCTCACAGCTGTGGACGAACACGGTGATTGTAACCAGCAGTGACGTGCGGTGAGGTTCACAGACGGCATCAGGATCCGTTTGATTATTCATTTAAACAGGTTCTGCTTCTGATCAACTTTCTTTACAAACTGCAGCCGTGACGCGTATTTCATTAACCATGTTTTGGGTGTCTGTTTCCACAACAACGGTGCTCGGAGTCACTGAATACATAACTTTTTGAAAACGATCCAACTCTGTCTCCGTGGAAACGAGGAACAATGTAACTTTCGGGAAGTTTTCATTACAAACACAACCAACAGCACCAACTAGTTGCTGCAAAAATGCAAAAACGTTTTCATCTGAACCGTCGTCGTGGAAACAGGACCTAAAAAAATCTGTATTGATCCTTCTGGGCAATATTTCCTATTAGTAACTACTTCCTGCTTCGACTGACAGTCCAGCTGAGAAAATAGTTTAACCTCGGATAAATAATCGGCGATTGTTTGAACAAAGTGTAACCAAAAGTTAAATGGAAAATGAATTTATAGTTGTATGAATTAAACTATTTATTTGTTAATGAAGCAGCTTCCTGGGCTCTGCCTCGCCTGCCTCTCCTGACCGCACGTCGCTGCTCAGCAGCAGCAGCAGAAGACGTTTCATCCATCCTGCTAAAAGGAAGAACAATAACATTCCCGTGAAGTCAGCCTTTGAAACGCGACTCACATCTGGAATAACAAATGACAGTGATTTTAAGACCAGTCACACCGAGACAGAAACATGTTTAACGCTGATCATAACAACACGTCGCTGCTGGAGACCTTCAACACCAAAGTGCTTCAGACGACGAGAGGAACTGTGGATCAGTAACAGCAGGACGGGATTCAAAGAGGGTTAAAAACATTTCTCATGCTTCTTTGTGTTTAGGACTCGGTTTGTAAGTGACACACACATACACACACACACATATTTCAAAACCAACCTGTAGGAGGGATTGAAGGGGGCGGAGCTTAGCTTTGTGAGTCAGGTGTGTGAACCGAGCAGGTGTGTGTGCGGGGCTACCTCTTTGGCCCAGGCGGGCTTGTCATTGGTGCCGGGGGCTTGGTCCTTGTAGTGGTAGAGCTGCTTTTTGTCCTGCGGGGGGCGCTGTGGCTCCTGCTGCTGCTGCAGGGACACCAGGTAGGCTCGCTCCTGCTGCAGCTGCCGCTGCAGCCGCTCGGCCTGCCGCTGCTCCTCGATCTGCTTCCTCTTATACTCCTGCACGCACGCACGCACGCACGCACACGCACACACACACACATCACTGTTAGGGTTGCAGCGTTCAACCTGAATTTATCAACACTGCCTCAAAGAATGAGTCTAGACTGGAGTGTGTGTGTGCGTGTGTGTGTGCGTGTGTGTGCGTGTGTGTGTGCGTGTGTGTGTGTGTGTGTGTGTGTGTGTGTGTACGAGAGACACTGCAAATTTACCCCGCACATGAAAAAAAAATACAATAAAACCAAAAGGATTCAGAAAGAGAGACATGAGAGAATGAATAAGCACAAAGTAAGAGTGTCCATAGACACACGCACCCACACGCACGCACGCAAGCACGCGCGCACGCGCGCACACACACACACACACACACACACACACACACACACACACACACACACACACACACACACACACACACACACACGCACGCACATTGCAGAATGATGCCAACATGCACATTATTCAAATGAACTTTATTCAGGGCGAGCAGATGTGTCCTCATACGGGGTGAGGGAGGCGGTCTGTGTGTGTGTGTGTGTGTGTGTGTGTGTGTGTGTGTGCGTGCGTGCATGCCTGTGTTACCAGCAGGAGGGCCTGCTCCTGCAGGAGCTGCTGCTGCAGGATCTCCAGCTGCCTCTGCTCCTCCTCCAGCTGCCTACGTATGTACTCCTGTCCACAGGCAGCCCGCCACACAGCCAGCCAATCAGAGCCCAGGCAACCAGTGACATCAGCAGAGCAGGAAATAGAAGAGCAGAGAGACAGAGGAGGAGGAGGATGAGGAGGAGGAGGAGGAGGTGTGGAAGCAGAATTCAAGTCAGAAAAGAGACGTGGAGCAGCGGAGGACCGCCGGGTTCTTGCTGAACAGGAAGAAGCTCGTGCAGCGTTAATCCTCCTCAAAGACCCGGAAACTCCCGTCAGACCCAGAAAAGCTCCAGAAGCTCAAAGCAGAGCCGACGTGCTCAGAATACTAATGAGGTGTCCAGTGTTAGTTAGCTGTTAGCGACACCGAGAGGCTGAATGCAAACAGCAGGTGAAGGTTCTGCGGAGCCTCAAACTCCCTCCACAGACCGTCCGGTCGGCGCTACCGGAACCTCCGGCCAGTTCTAACTACGTGCTGGATGTGGCGCAGAACGTAAGGGGAGGTACGCAGACCGACGGGGCCGTGATTGGTCGTTTAGGAGACAGTATGACCCGTATCAGTGGTTTGAACCACGATCTGTCTGACGTGCTGCAGACGTAAGACCCTGGAGCCTTGAGCTGTGGTGAACGCCTCGCGAACACCCATGAGATTATTTCCAGGTTGTTTGAAATGTTTCTCATGAGATCGACAGGCTATTGTCATTTAACGAAGCTTTTTACTCACTAATGTTCCATCATATCAACGTTTTTCTGTCCCTTCGGTGAGTCTGTGAGCAGATCTTCAGACCTTATGTCTGTCAGATTTGATTAATACCCCGTCTGTGCTGTGGGGGGCAGCAGTGAGTCTCCTCACACTCACTACACCCTCTTGTGGTTAACCGTGGTATCGCAGGACTGTCAGCCAAGTGTTTTCCTGCAGGATTGAGAGGAGATGTGAGGAGTACGGTACCTGCTCCCTCTCGGCGTGCCTCCTCTCCTCCTCCCTCCGGAGCTGCTCCATCTCCTCGTACCTCCTCCGCTGCTCGCGCTCCTGCTGCTTCCTCAGGTCGCGCTCGTGCCGCTGTTGCTGCAGGGAGAAGTCACACCTCAGCTCACTGTGACGATGATGATGGCGGTGGTGATGAAGAGAGCTGCAGGTACCTCCTCCAGTCGCCTCCTCTGCTCCTTCTGCTCCTCGATGCGTTTCTGTCTCTCGGCCAGCAGCTGGCGCTTGTGCTCCTCGTTCTGCTGCTGCTCCAGCTGCTGGCGCCGGATCAGCTCCGACCGCTCCTTGTTGGCCAGCTGCAGGCGCAGGAAGTCCCGCCTCAGAGTGGACTCGCCCGGGATGTTGATGATGGAGCTGCAGGACAGCCAATCAGAGGACAGATCACTCAGAGGCACCAGTCTTCACATTCAGACAACAACGATTTGAAAACGATGTCCGTTCACACGGAAACAGATGAAAACGATGTAGTTGGTATGCCAGGCCACTAGTGGGCGCTGATTCATGTAATAACGCCACCACAGAACAGTCCGATAAAGAACAGCTGTCGTGTAAACAAACACAAAACAGAAGGAACGTTTCCAGTTTTCAGCCTCAGTTTCACAGGGAGTTTCAGTAAGTGTCAGTACCTGGGCTCTCCGATGTCCCGCTCCTCATCCTCTTCTTCACTGCCACTGTACTCGTACTCAGTCTCATCTGAAACACACACACACACACACACACACACACACACACACACACACACACACACACACACACACACACACACACACACACACACACACACACACACACCCCTCCAGTCAGCGCTACATGTTAGCTGTGTGTTTGCCCTGAAATAACTGTGTTGTATTTTGTGTTAAATAAATAAAGTTGAACTGAATTGCTCGCTGTGCGTTAGCTCCTTGTTATCTGTATGTTAACCATCCATTAGCAGTGCAGTTAGCAGTCTCTGGGTGAGTTAGCTCAGTTAGCAGTACATTAGCAGTGCAGTAGCTTCATTAGCAGTGCATTAGCTTCATTAGTGGTGCATTAGCGGTGCATTCCCTTCATTAGCAGTGCAATAGCTTCATTAGCGGCGCATTGGCAGCACATTAGGGGTGCAATAGATTAATTAGCAGTGCATTAGTGGTGCATTCGCAGCACATTAGCAGTGCATTAGCAGCGCATTAGCTTCATTTGTGGTGCATTAGCTTCATTAGCTGTGCATTAGCAGTACATTAGCAGTGTATTAGCAGTCTCTCTGTGAGTTAGCTCTGTTAGCAGTGCATTAGCAGTGCATTAGCGGCATTCGCGGTGTGTTAGCTTCGTTAGCAGTGCATTAGCAGTGCATTAGCGGTGTGTTAGCTTCGTTAGCAGTGCATTAGCGGTGCATTAGCAGCCAGTGGGTGTGTCTCCTCACCGCGCTCCCCCCTCCTCTTCTTGGTCCGGTCGATGTGGTCCTTCAGCTGGATGCGGACCTGCCGCTCGTTGGGAAGATCCCTGATGAACGGATGCTTCAGCAGCTGCTCGGTGCTCGGCCGGTGGCCGTGGCTCTTCACCAGGCAGCTCTCGATGAACGACTGGAACTTCTTCGACCTGCACACACACCACTGTCACCATCCTCACCTGTGTGTGTGTGTGTGTGTGTGTGTGTGTGTGTGTGTGTGTGTGTGTGTGTGTGTGTGTGTGTGTGTGTGTGTGTGTGTGTGTGTCTCACCACTTCTTGGACTTGAGTCTGGGAGCAGGGTTTCTGGGGATGAGGAAGAGCGCTCTCATCGGATGCATGTCGCACAGAGCTGAAGAGGAAGAGAGACGAGATGAGGAAGTACAAGAGGAAGGAAAGGAAATGAAAAGAAAAGAAAAGAGGAAACAAAGAGAAGGAAAGGAGAAAGTGAATGAAAATAAAAATCAAACAAGGAGATGGGAGATAAAGAAATGGTGGAAATTGAAGATGAGAGAAGAAAAAGGAAGTAAATAAAAACAGGAAGTGGTGACAGGAGGAGAGGAAGGAGGCGTGGTCACTCACGCGGCGCTCCTTCGGCCATCTCGATGGCGGTGATACCGAGCGACCACAGATCACTCTGCAGGCGGAGACAGACAGTCACTTCCTCTGCACTTCATCACTTCCTCTTAATTTCTCACTACTTCCTCATCTCTTCCTCTTCACTTCCTCATCCAGCCTCACCACTTCCTCCACCCGTCCCCAGAAAGTTTCACCATGTCTTCATTCCTACCCTCTCATATCTCATCGTCCTCTTCACTTCCTCATAAAGTCTCAACACATCCACTTTCATTCTCCCCGAACTTTAACTACATCTTCATTGCTACATCATTTCATCCTCACTTCCACTTCCTCTTCATGCCTCACTACTTCCTCATTGCTTCCTGTTCACTTTCCCATCATGCCTCACTTTTTCCTCATCAAATGTTTCCACTTCTTCCTCACTACCTCAAGTGTGACCACTTTATTCATACCTTGGTATCATGTCATCTTCACTTCCTCACCAAATCTCACCACTTCCTGCTCACTTCCTGCTCACCATGTCACATCGCATCGTTTCATCTTCACTGAGGTCGTTTGTCAACATGCTCACTTGTCCAGATCAGTATGCATCTCGCCCAGTACGCAAGAAATACCCGGATGTGTTCTGGCTCCGCCCACTTTCTTCAGGACGCATCAAGACCGGACTTGTGTGGACTTAGAAAGCCAAATTACCCATAATGCATTTGGCAAGAAATTCGGAAAGTCCGTACTTCCTCGTCACGTTTCACCATTGCTGAGACGAAATGTCTCAGAATAAAAACCAAACCATCTAAAAGCAGAACGCATGCACGCACGCACGCACACACACACACACACACACTCTCCAGGTCTACCTTGAAGTCGTACGTGGCGTCGGGGTTCTCATCGCAGGCGATGACCTCTGGAGCCATCCAATATGGCGTCCCAATGAACGTGTTCCTCCGTCCCACCGTACGGTCCAGCTGAGCACTCACACCAAAGTCCACTACACACACACACACACACACACACACACACACACACACACACACACACACACACACACACACACACACACACACACACACACACACACGGTGAGTGTGTGTAGCCTACAGATGTGTGTGTGTTTCTGGAGCGCCTCTCACCCAGTTTGACCTCTGCGTTCTCCGTCAGCAACACGTTCTGACCCTTGATGTCTCGGTGGATGACCTTGTGCTGGTGAAGGTGGGTCAGACCCTACACACACACACACACAAACACACACACACACAAACACACACACACACACACACACACACAAACACGTTGGAAACCAGATAAAACAACCAGCTAACACACTGATGAAGCCTTGTTCAGGATGTGTGTGTGCGTGATGTTTGTAACGTGTGTGTGTGATGTTAGTAACGTGTGTGTGTGATGTTAGTAATGTGTGTGTGTGTGATGTTAGTAACGTGTGTGTGTGATGTTAGAAACGTGTGTGTGTGATGTTAGTAACGTGTGTGTGTGTGATGTTAGTAACGTGTGTGTGTGATGTTAGCAACGTGTGTGTGTGTGATGTTAGTAACGTGTGTGTGTGTGTGTGATGTTAGTAACGTGTGTGTGATATTAGTAACGTGTGTGTGTGTGTGATGTTAGTAACGTGTGTGTGTGATGTTAGTAACGTGTGTGTGTGTGTGATGTTAGTAACGTGTGTGTGTGTGTGATCTTAGTAACGTGTGTGTGTGATGTTAGTAACGTGTGTGTGTGTGATGTTAGTAACGTGTGTGTGTGATGTTAGTAACGTGTGTGTGTGATGTTAGTAACGTGTGTGTGTGTGTGATGTTAGTAACGTGTGTGTGTGTGTGATGTTAGTAACGTGTGTGTGTGATGTTAGTAACGTGTGTGTGTGTGTGATGTTAGTAACGTGTGTGTGTGTGTGATGTTAGTAACGTGTGTGTGTGATGTTTATATTGTGTGTGTGCGTGAGGTTTGTAATGTGTGTGTGTGTGTGTGATGTTAGTAATGTGTGTGTGTGTGTGTGTGTGTGATGTTAGTAACGTGTGTGTGTGTGTGTGTGTGTGTGTGTGTGTGTGTGATGTTTGTAGTGTGTGTGTGTGCGGGATGTTTGTAATGTGTGTGTGTGTGTGTGTGATGTTTGTAGTGTGTGTGTGTCTCACTCTGAGGATCTCTCTGCAGACGTAGGCGATCCATTCCTCCTTCAGAGAGTTTCCTTTGGTGTTTTTGATCAGATCTGTCACCGAGCCGGCGCCACAGAACTCCATCACCAGCTGCGCACACACACACACACACACACACACACACACACACACACACACACACACACACACACACACACACACACACACACACACACACACACACACACACACACACACAGTTAGCACAGTGGGGCTGAGTCGGTTAATTTATCATTATTTAAAAAAAATAAAAAACCTTCATTTAACATTATTATTGTGTTTATGTTGTTTTTAGTTATTTTCCGATTCGCCCATTTTGTTGTAACGTCTGTACGTATTGTTAGTATCCAGTCAGATATTAGCACCATGTTGTGTACTGTGTTTAATGTGTACCGTAGTTCCTGGACTATAAATCACATCTGTCCTCATGAGGAATAAAATCACATAATCAGAACATTTATTCTCCACGTCCAGATGGAACTGTTGATCATCCTGGTCCATCTGTTCCAGAACCTTCTGTGACTTTCACCTCTAGCTTTTAGCCACGGGAGTTTTAC
>NC_137648.1:21859694-22004694 GCF_963383615.2 Lipophrys pholis | reverse complement strand
CAACACTCCGGACACCGCACAGACTTTAATAACGAAAAAAACTGACAACAGATTCAGAAACGACAACTTTATAAAGTGACACCATTCGTAGAGTTTGTTTTTAATCTGCTGCCCCCTGGTGGTGAACCTACCCGACTGCAGCTTCTCAAGCACGACAATGGAAAGTTAGGTTTTTGTCGTGACGCAGTGAAATCGTAAAGTGATCGTGCATCGGTCTGAAGCACAAAAAGCTTTCCTTCCTGCGGTTTTTCTCACGCCATGTGTGAAGAATTAATATTTAGTGTAAACGAACTCTCAGCATCACGAAGAAACGAGGGAATGAATCAGACCCGAGTATCAAACGGGTCACTTAAGGCTGAACGCAGCACGAGAGGAAACGTTCTGTCGTCTTTGGCACTTTACTTCACTAGAATGACATAAATAATAAAAACCAACAAAAGAACATAAAAGAAGTGAAGAGAGGAGCGGAGCATCCAGCTCCTCCTCCACTTTAGTGTCTGTCAGGCAGGACTCTCTTGCATAGTGTTGTCATGGTAACGGCTTGACGGGACAGGAAGAGTGTCCTCCGGTGGAACGCAGCGGTCGGGCTCAGACGCTTCCAGAAAGGCAGAGTCGGCACGTTGTGACCGTTCGTACCAGCAGGACGGGGCTTCTGGGTTCTGACCCGGGACAATCTTTCATTCACAGCCTCAAAAGTCTTTAAAGTTTCTGTCGAAGTCTCAAAATCTGCAGAGAAATGAGACTTTATTCTTCATTATTCTTCTTTAAACTGAAACTTCATCCAGTAGGAATTCATTGTGGGTTTTATAGCCCCGAGATCAGACTTACAGGAGGACATGGCTAAATGTCTGCAGGTCACACACACACACACACACACACACACACACACACACACACACACACACACACACACACACACACACACACACACACACACACACACACACACACACACACACACACACACACACACACACACACACACACTGTCTTGAATTGAGTGATTAGATTTGTAATGGAGGTGTGTGTTGATTTTGTGAGCGCAACAAGATTTGTGTGTCCGCAATGAGATTGTTACATACACAGATTTCTGTCTGTGACGTGTGTGAAGGTGAGACTCCTCCACACACACAACTCTCATCATAGACACATAAAACTCATGAACACACAGATCAGTACACACAAACACACACACACATTTTACTATAGACACACAAACACAAAGTCATGCAGACACTGATATTGTTACAAACATGCAAATCTGTGTGTGTGTGTGTGTGTGTGTGTGTGTGTGTGTGTTCCCTGGAAGTCGAAATCTGGGGTGAAAAAACCCTGGTACCCGTCACTGCGAGGATGGGCCGCTGACAGATACCAGTGTGGTTTGGTTTGATAGTTCAGGGCCTCAGGTCCAGACCTCCAGGGACCCCAGGCCTCAGGTCCAGACCTCCAGGGACCCCAGGCCTCAGGTCCAGACCTCCAGGGACCCCAGGCCTCAGGTCCAGACCTCCATGGGCACCATGGCCTCCTTGGAGCCGATGGGGGGCAGTAGGTTCTGTTCAGACAGGAACTGAAGAGGGAACTGGACCAGGAAGCCACGGATCTTCTTCAGCTCCTCATGAGCCCGGGCCGGGTCCTCCCGGTCCAGGCCCGCTTTGGCCAGGAAGCCCTCCAGCTCCTGGATGCTCCGCACGTCGCTGGACGGGAGGCACCGGAACACCTGCAGGAGCAGAACCACGTTACAAGAACCAACGTAACAACAGTTTACAGTGGAAACTTTTCCAAACAACATAACTGTGGCAAATTTGACCACATCAAGATTGGAAATAAAAGAGGACCGAGAGTCGAGTCCTGAGGAACTCCTGCATTGTTCATAGTGAAGAAAACAGGTCAGACTTTACACCCAGACTTTGTGTTGGGCTGGAGTTGTTGAGTTGGAGGGGTGGAGGTGTTGGTGGGGTGGGAGGGTGGGAGGGTGGAGGTGTAGGGGGGTTGGAGGTGTAGAGGTGTGGGGGGTTGGAGGTGTAGAGGTGTGGGGGGGTTGGAGGTGTAGAGGTGTTGCATGGTGGACTGATCAGCTGGACTATGCCCGGCGGTCCGGTCTGGATTGAATCAGCAGGCCAACTAGTCCAGAACCAAAACCCAGGAAGAGAGAAGAATGAAATGTTGCAGCTCGTCGGCACCGACCTTCTGGTAGATGGAGGCGTTGCGGGCGCAGGTCGCCATCCACACCTCTTTGTAGAACTGGTCGCTGACCGGATCGGACACGTTGATGGACGTGTCGCCGAACGCTCCGAGGATCATCCTGCGGAGCAGACGAGGAGAACGTCAGAACCCACAGACTGAGGAACGTCTTCAGGTGGAGAGGACGCTCGCCCTCCCCGTCAGTCCGCGCCGTGGGTGAATTAACACGCGGTCATACTTGAAGCAGTGCAGGCGGAGCTGGAGGGCGTATTTCCCCGCCTGGTACGGCTGCCCGTCCATCACTGCCGGTACCGTCTCAGAGTCCTCCACGATCACCGCCACCTCGCTGTCGCGCTTCCCCAGCATGCTGCGATCGTTGATGTTGGCAGAGCCTGGAACAGCCGGGGGGGATGGGGGGGGGGGGGGGGGGGGGGGGGGGGGGGGTTAGGGTTAATTACACAAGTTCTGCTCCTCTACTTCTTTATCTGACTTCCTCTTGTTGGTCTTCACAGATCGAACTAGAGCTACACTCGGTAGAGCGCAGACCTTCGCCAACACCACATCTGTCACCATGGAAACCAAAGGATTACCAGGTTATTTGATCCACCAGTCCTTCCATCATCTGTCATGGTCGTTTGAATTACTTCATGTTGTCACTGATGTACAAACATTTTACAATTTCCATGTGACCCCCCCCCCCCCCCCCCCTGACCTTTGACCCCCAGCCACTAACCAGGGTGATGATGTCACTGCATCATATCAGAGGATCGGGAAATAAAACAGAACATTTTGGCATCAGTCGGATTAAAGTTGGCCGTGTTGTGAGGAAAATATCTTTTTGTGACCGAGAGCTTGACCTTTGACCCTAATTTTGAAAATGAATGTCTTCACACTGTTCATTCATGTGTTCACAACACAAGAATTCACGTGAGATTCTCATTAAAACACGAGAAGATAAACGTCTGTAAACAGAAAAATTTAAAAATATGACGGTCACTATCTCCATGGCTCGATTTTAAAACTAGTTTGATAATCTGTGTGAACTGAGGACTCGTTTCCACGGCAACGGGGCTCGTAGTCACTGAAAACACAGCTTTTTGGAAACGGCCGGAGTCCAGACAGCGGAAGCGCTGGTCCTGGTCATGTGACCGTGGTCGTCTGTGTACTCCCATTGGTAAAGTTCTGTACTGTTCTGTAGCGAAGACTCAAAAACAATGCATGTCACTGACACCGTCACGGAGGCCGCAGCCGGGCGATGCCTCATCGGCGACTGGGTGTGAGTGGCGTTTACCGATGATGACGGTGTTGTCGTCGGCGATCAGCATCTTGCTGTGGACGTAGATGAGCTCGGTGACGAGTTTCCCCTCCAGCTCGGCGTGAGTCCGCAGGCCGGCGATGGAGATGAAGTTCATCCACTGATCCCCCACTGAAACACACCAGAGCGTTCAGCTGAACACCTGTTTTCTTCAAACCATCGACTCACCGAGCAGGAAGCTGCAGCGCCCCCCGGTGGACTCACTCTCTTTCTTCAGCCGAGAGATGATGGAGTGATCCCCTCGGTTCATCGTCCTGCAAAGGGACAGGAAGAGGATGAGCAACACACACACACACACACACACACACACACACACACACACACACACACACACACACACACACACACACACACACACACACACACACACACACACACACACACACACACACACACCTGTAGTTAAAGTGCATGATGGCCTGGATGGCGCTGCCTCCCCCCGTGTTGATGTCTCCTTCGAAGCCCGGCAGGAGGGGCGTCACCACGTACACTCTGTACCGTTTCCCCTCCCTGAACACACACACACACACACACACACACACACACACACACACACACACACACACACACACACACAATAACAAAATAAACGAATAAATAAAATGACTTTACAATGAGAACAGTAAACTGAGCGTTGATTGAGGCTAAAGTCAAGAATAAAAAGCAAGCTGTGTGTGTGTGTGTGTGTGTGTGTGTGTGTGTGTGTGTGTGTGTGTGTGTGTGTGTGTTACCTGTATGCCTTGATGATGCGCTCAGTGATCGTGTCTCCAATTCTGTTGAAAACGTGTCTGTTGTCTGCACAGCTGATGAAGAACTGATTCTGAACACACACACACACACACACACACACACACACACACACACACACACACACACACACTAGAGTTCAGCTTCACACTGAAGGTGTGTGTGTGTGTGTGTGTGTGTGTGTGTGTGTGTGTGTGTGTGTGTGTGTGTGTGTGTGTGTGTGTGTGTGTGTGTGTGTGTGTGTGTGTGTGTCTCCAGTACCTCGATGTAGATGAAGTGCTGACTGTTCTGGATGGCGTGGACGTAGGCGTTGTGGATCGACTCCTCATGGTATTTGATGCCGGCTGACCAGTCGCAGGCAGAGCGCAGGATCTGAGAGAGGACGAAATGAAGGACAACGTGAAGACAGGGACAGACAGAAACAGGCAGAAACAGGCAGAACCAGACCTGGACTTTGGCCGTCACACTGCCGGGGACCAGGTAGCGCTGCTCTCCAGCTGTGGTGTGAGACTTGGGCAGCAGGTAGGGGTAGGACAGAGCGCGGTACTTTGGTTTCACCAGCTGGGGGAGACAAACATCAGGGAGAAACTCAGAACCAGGAGGACAGGAGACCAGCGACATGGTCGTCTGTGTGTCGAGTCCTCAAGTCAAAACGTCGAGATTGTGAACTGGTGTGTGTCGCTCTGAGTCATTGTTGTGGTGTTTCCATGTGGGGCGGCGTGACCTCTGACCTTTGTGAAGTTCCACCTCTGGATGAAGTGTCGAGCAACGTCTCGCGCCGCCTTCCCATGAACCACCGAGGCGATGTCGTGCCAAGGCATTCTGGGAGTTGTATGTCTGTCTATGAAATCTGGAGGGGGGGGGGGTAAGGAAGGTGAGGCAGAGTGAGGCGGGGGGGGGGAGGGGGGGGGTGAGGAGGGTGAGGTAGAGTGAGGAGGATGAGGGGGTGAAAAGTGAGCAGGTGATTACCATCGAAGGGTTTTTTCCAGCTGGATCCAGTCTTTGTGGACGAAGTTGCAGTAATCCTTCCCGTGCCAGAAGCGAGCGTTTCCAAACAGCTCCCCTACTCCAGTACGCAGACTGCGGACCGACTGGTTCCCTGCGCACACACACACACACACAGAGTGATGTGACCCTTCAGTCTGAGAGGTCAGAGTGTGAAGACCGGTCAGATGAAAAAAAAAAAAAGATGACACCCAGGTGAAGAGTTCAAACATGCAACAACAAACAGGAGTTCAGAGAAATTGTGTTTTCAAATTCTTCTATTCAGGCGAGTCGGTTTTGACAAACAACCTTTGTCGTGTTCCAACTGTGTTCTGTCTTTGGAAGACGGAAGAACAACAGTCGGAACACAGTCGGCATACAGTCAGAACACCATCGGAACAGTCGCAACACATCAACGGCTTGAAGAACTGAGAAGCCGTTAAAAACCATCACCTTGTGGTTTTTAAGAAGCACAAACACTTGTCAGCCAGACCTTTGCTCCCGCAGGGTCAAAGGTCAGAGAGTCCACCGCTGAGCATGCTGGGAAACGGAAGGCTCGCGCCGACTCACCGGCCGGGCACAGAGCGGCCGCCGTCAGCTCTGCCGGCGTGCCGGGGATCAGCGCTCGCTGGCTGCTGACACTGTTCGACCAACCTGAGCACACGCCCACAGAACGCCTGTCAAAAGGGGGCGGGGCCACGAGCCGACGGCACCTATCAGGCGAGAGCCGCCGGCTTTCATCCTGCAACTCTGATGCTATAGATCGATATATATATATATATTTATATATTTATATATTTTGGGATCTTTTTTATTAGAAATCTACAAAACAGGTCAAATACAACAAAAAAGAAAAATCCAGTAGTATCTATCAGATAGAACATAGGTACGTTGTACATTACTTCTTGTATCCATAAAATAGAAAGCCAGCATTACAATGTCAAGACATAAGGATGTAGTTTCCTGTTTTTTTGTGTCAGAATACTGTGATCCACAGTGTCAGAATACTGTGATCCACAGTGTCAGAATACTGTGATCCAGTGTCAGAATACTGTGATCCACGGTGTCGAAATACTGTGATCCACAGTGTCAGAGTACTGTGATCCAGTGTCAGAATACTGTGATCCACGGTGTCAGAGTACTGTGATCCACGGTGTCGAAATACTGTGATCCACGGTGTCAGAGTATTGTGATCCAGTGTCAGAATACTGTGATCCACGGTGTCAGAATACTGTGATCCACGGTGTCGAAATACTGTGATCCACAGTGTCAGAGTACTGTGATCCAGTGTCAGAATACTGTGATTCACGGTGTCAGAATACTGTGATCCACGGTGTCGAAATACTGTGATCCACAGTGTCAGAATACTGTGATCCACGGTGTCAGAATACTGTGATCCACAGTGTCAGAGTACTGTGATCCACGGTGTCAGAATACTGTGATCCACAGTGTCAGAGTACTGTGATCCACAGTGTCAGAGTACTGTGATCCACAGTGTCAGAATACTGTGATCCACAGTGTCAGAGTACTGTGATCCACAGTGTCAAGGTGCAGAGGTACTAGTACAGAGTATTTCCCATCATCTTCAGAAGGTCCTCGGTGACTTTAGTCAGAACAGATTCTGAGGAGTTTACAGAAGCCAGATTGGAACGGGTCAAACATACCATGTACCTGAAGAGCAGATGGAAGCTGCGTGGCTACTACCTTTTCTAGTATTTTAGAGACTAACTGCAGTTTGAGATTTGGCCTATCGTTCATATGAAGGGTCCAGATTGGGGTTTCTTCCAGAAGAGGCTGGATTATAGCTGCTTAACAAGTGTAGGAACAGAGGCGGTAGAGAGGGAGAGATTTATTACATGAACAATGGAGGGACCAGTTGATTTAAAAACATTACAGAACACGGATGGAGGGAGAAAACCAAAGGGGCCATAGCAATACTTCATTTTGGTCATCAGGCCTGTAACTTCCTCCTCGGAGACGGAAAAAGAGTTTAAAACTGAGACGCTGGCGCGGCTGCAGGGAGAGGAGAGATGACGGGGGATCTCGGTTCCACTGACTTTATGGACAGAATATTTTAATAAATGATTGCACTCAGTGTGAGAGGAAACGGGCACTTGTGGAGTGGAAGGACAGACTATCACATTCATGGTGTTAAAGAACCTCTGAATTTCTTCTGTTCACAGAAGTTCGGCTGGTGAAATATGCTGTTCCTCAACTCTCGTCATTTCATTGAGTTCCAGTAATACTTCCTTAAGATGCAGCCGGTGGACTTTAGTTTGATCTAATCCTTTTAGTTTTATTCGATCCCAAATGTTTATGTTCAATTTCTAATAACTTTGTTTACTTTTCACGATTGGCGAAGCGTTGTTCCTTTAATCTCGAGGATATTTGAATCATTTCCTCTCACAGCTTCAGCTGCACTAAACAAGAGGGGTGGATCCACGTCTCCATTTATCTCCAGGCGTTCTACCAACATTTGTACTACAACCACTGCAGTATTGGTGAACGACGAAACATCCGCCCTCCAATATCTAAAGACGTCCTCCTTGTTCAGGTCAAGGTGCAAAACCACAGGTGCATGGTCACTTAGTGTTTCTAGTTTGTCACTTACTTTGTACAAATGTTGCTGAGAGACGCTAAAAAAAAAAAGTAAAACTCTCCTTGTATAGTTTTTATGGACGTTAGAGAAAAAGGTGAAATCTTTCTAACTTGGATTCTTACCTCCCCATGGACCCCCAGTCCCAGTTCTGTGTTTTTCTATTTTGCGGGTCCACTGTCGATGGGGTTCGGTCTAATATCTTGTACAGTATTAAAATCTCCCCCAAATATAATTATTCCGTTGGCATTCTCTTTAAAACGTTTTCATCATATTCGTTTGGAGCGTACAGGTTTACAATAAGACACTTCCTCGCCTCCTGATCGGCCAAGTACCTTTACAAACCCCCCAAATGTATCCCTGATTACCTTTTCTGTTGAAGATTTACTGGTTAAAATAGCCGCCCCTCTTTTTTCCTCCCAAATGAAGCACAAGAAGTTTGGTTTTCTCATTCTCGTCTATGTTGTTTGTGTTCAAGCTCACTTCAGTGAGTTTCTTGAAGTAATGCAATGGAGCTTTGTAATTTCTTTAACTGGCCGAGTTTTATTTTTTCCCTTTTTGTCGGCTGATTTAAGCCATGGACATTATACGTAGCAACAGTCAACGTTCCCATTAAGATTTAACAGTGATAAAGCAGCACCTCATCGCTTTCTCATACACACACATCAAACGGAATGTACCTACAAGTACAAACAGTTGTTTTTTCTATGGATCTTTCAAAACAGCGTTGACATGGACTCCCAGATTTTGGAGGAACAAACCAGTCCACCTTAAGGGCCGTTACTATGGAGACGGAGGGGCGTGACGTTCAACACAGTGTAGTAGCAACTGTCCTGCAGCAGGGGGCAGCATTCATGGTGGCTCTCACAAACCCTGATAAAACAAAATAAAACAAATACAAAAAGTCGTCTCTCCTCCCCTTTGGCGGGGGAAAGTCCCACGGCGTCGTGGTAAAGTATATGTTGAGGATAACTCGCCCTATCGGTAAACTTCAGCAGCGTAATTAAACTTTGTGCACATTTCTGCTGCAGCGGTCCACTTCTCAGTCTTTTATTTTTCGTCATCTCGCACAAAACGTTTGCAGATCGGTGATGTCCAGCGCTGCGTCGCCGGTGGCGCCTCTGGATGCAGTGGCGCATGCGTTGTTCTCCCGTTCATCCACCTTAACGTGGTCGTAGTAGAGCTTCAGTTGGGCCGGGAGTGGTGACACCGCCGTGATCGTCTTCTCTTCGACTTGTTCGATAGCCTCCCGCACTTGTTTACGTTTCTTCTGCACCTCTGCGGCGTCGTCCTGGTCCAGGAATGTTCTCTGGCCCTGGTGCATGACCCCGGGACTGTCCCACGCCGTTCGAAGCGTCTGTTCCTTCACTCGTGGTCCAGAAACGTAATCGATCTGGGGGGGGTGCAGACTCTTTTGGTTTTGTGGTCAGGGATCGGTGCGCCCTCTCAATACCCAGCTCCACGTCCGCTGGCAGCTTCAGTGAAGTACGGCGCATTCCGGTTATCAAGGGAATCATGTCGGGGGTTTTTCTTCGCCCTCTTTTATTCCATATATGTGCAGATTGTTTCGTCTTGCCCTCGACTCAAGCGCCTCACACCGAGCAGATAGTTTGACATCACGATACAGCAAACGGTGGATAGCTCTCTCATGGCGTTGGAGCCTCTCCTCGTTGTCGCTCACCCTCTGCTGCACGTCGGTCATTTGCTTTTCAAGCTGATCCGTACGGTCAATCACATCCTTCTGGTCAAAGCAGCCTTGGTATCTTTAGAAGCAGCCATGTGTTCTTTTCTGAATCGGCGCCATGTTGTCTTCAGGCTCGCTCATGTCCAAGGCGTCCTCGTCAGCGGGGTCGTCTTTGCGGTCTTTTTTAGCGCTCTTATTTTTGTTTCAGTTTGTCTTCAAGTTGTAGACATCTTTAGTAACGGCTCACGTCTATTTAGAGCGAGAAATGTGGGCTCTGATGGACAGTTTTTGAGTCTTTCCAAGGATTCCGGCTGTTTCTTCGGTCATGACGTCACCGGAAGTCCAGATCTCGATTTCTAACGTCGAACATCAAACCAGGTTTACCTCAACGTACCAGAAACACTTTGAAATACTGTGAAACAAACTCTGGAGAAATCAAACATGAATAATAATGAAAACATTCCTCCGTGAATCAGATTTCAAGTTTCATTCTGGAGTTTAGACTGTTTAACTGGTTTCTTACTGGTTTGGACCTGGTTTGAGATTGGTTTGGACCAGGTTTCTAATTGGTTTGGACCAGGTTTCTAATTGGTTTGGACCAGGTTTCTAACTGGTTTGGACCAGGTTTCTAATTGGTTTGGACCAGGTTTCTAACTGGTTTGGACCAGGTTTCTAATTGGTTTTGACCTGGTTTCTAACTGGTTTGGACCAGGTTTCTAATTGGTTTTGACCTGGTTTCTAACTGGTTTGGACCAGGTTTCTAACTGGTTTGGACCAGGTTTCTAATTGGTTTTGACCTGGTTTCTAACTGGTTTGGACCAGGTTTCTAACTGGTTTGGACCAGGTTTCTAACTGGTTTTGACCTGGTTTCTAACTGGTTTGGACCAGGTTTCTAACTGGTTTGGACCAGGTTTCTAACTGGTTTGGACCAGGTTTCTAATTGGTTTTGACCTGGTTTCTAACTGGTTTGGACCAGGTTTCTAACTGGTTTGGACCAGGTTTCTAATTGGTTTTGACCTGGTTTCTAACTGGTTTGGGACTGGTTTGGACCAGGTTTCTAATTGGTTTGGACCAGGTTTCTAATTGGTTTGGACCAGGTTTCTAACTGGTTTGGACCAGGTTTCTAATTGGTTTTGACCTGGTTTCTAACTGGTTTGGACCAGGTTTCTAACTGGTTTGGACCAGGTTTCTAATTGGTTTTGACCTGGTTTCTAACTGGTTTGGACCAGGTTTCTAATTGGTTTGGACCAGGTTTCTAACTGGTTTGGACCAGGTTTCTAATTGGTTTTGACCTGGTTTCTAACTGGTTTGGACCAGGTTTCTAACTGGTTTGGACCAGGTTTCTAACTGGTTTTGACCTGGTTTCTAACTGGTTTTGACCTGGTTTCTAACTGGTTTGGACCAGGTTTCTAACTGGTTTGGACCAGGTTTCTAACTGGTTTTGACCTGGTTTCTAACTGGTTTGGACCAGGTTTCTAATTGGTTTTGACCTGGTTTCTAACTGGTTTGGACCAGGTTTCTAACTGGTTTGGACCAGGTTTCTAACTGGTTTGGACCAGGTTTCTAATTGGTTTTGACCTGGTTTCTAACTGGTTTGGACCAGGTTTCTAACTGGTTTTGACCTGGTTTCTAATTGGTTTTGACCTGGTTTCTAACTGGTTTTGACCTGGTTTCTAACTGGTTTTGACCTGGTTTCTAATTGGTTTTGACCTGGTTTCTAACTGGTTTTGACCTGGTTTCTAACTGGTTTTGACCAGGTTTCTAATTGGTTTTGACCTGGTTTCTAACTGGTTTGGACCAGGTTTCTAACTGGTTTTGACCAGGTTTCTAACTGGTTTTGACCAGGTTTCGAATTGGTTTTGACCAGGTTTCTAATTGGTTTTGACCTGGTTTCTAACTGGTTTGGACCAGGTTTCTAATTGGTTTTGACCAGGTTTCTAACTGGTTTGGACCAGGTTTCTAATTGGTTTTGACCAGGTTTCTAACTGGTTTTGACCAGGTTTCGAATTGGTTTTGACCAGGTTTCTAATTGGTTTTGACCTGGTTTCTAACTGGTTTGGACCAGGTTTCTAATTGGTTTCTAATTGGTTTTGACCAGGTTTCTAACTGGTTTTGACCAGGTTTCTAATTGGTTTTGACCTGGTTTCTAACTGGTTTGGACCAGGTTTCTATTTGGTTTTGACCTGGTTTCTAACTGGTTTGGACCAGGTTTCTAATTGGTTTTGACCAGGTTTCTAATTGGTTTTGACCAGGTTTCGAATTGGTTTTGACCAGGTTTCTAATTGGTTTTGACCTGGTTTCTAACTGGTTTGGACCAGGTTTCTAATTGGTTTTGACCAGGTTTCTAACTGGTTTGGACCTGGTTTCACTGAAGCTTTCTAAACTGGGTTCCCACTGGTTCCTCTCAGGTTTCTGAGCTGGGTTATCTGACAACTGTAATCCAACTGGTCTGTTTCAAGACTGGTTGTCTGAGTGTCTGACGCTGTTCCTGCCTCCAGACCAGAGACCAGGGTCAGTCTCCGGACTAGAGACCAGGTGGGTCAGCAGGTGGTGGACTCACTGTCGTCGGGCTCCAGGTCGCTGTCGCTGTCGCTGTTCATGCTGGCCAGTCCGTGTTTCTGCAGGTGCCTCTTGAAGCTCTTCCTGGCCCTCCTCATCCGGCCCTGACTCTTCAGCTTGGGCTGGTCCCCCGAGTCCGTCACCGTGAACACCGCCTTCCCGTTGCTCCGGGAGACGCTGGTGCCGGCGCCACCGCTGGCCGAGGGCGGCGCGGCAGTGGTATCCTGAGAGGCAGGAACAGGAAACAGGAAGTCATCGCTACTGAGGGACAGTGATGTAGAGGATGTGTGTGTGTGTGTGTGTGTGTGTGTGTGTGTGTGTGTGTGTGTGTGTGTGTGTGTGTGTGTGTGTGTACACAAGACCTGCTCCAGGTGAGACAGCGTCACGCTCCCCACGTCAGTCAGCCGGTGCTCCCGGTCGTCCCAGCGACCATACGCCAGGTCGATCCCGCCCACGAAGGCCACCGATTGGTCGATGACGATGATCTTCTCATGATGTGCCCAGAGGTAGACGGCGGAGGAGACGTGGTTGGGGTGACGCATCACCTGACGGAGGGAAACGCCGGAGTGTACGTCAGTGTACGAGGTTTAATACGAGGTCAGTGTACGTGATTTAATACGAGGTCAGTGTACGTGATTTTGTACGAGGTCAGTGTAGGTGATTTTGTACGTGGTCAGTGTACGCGGTTTCGTATGTGATCAGGGTATGTGGTTTAATACGTGGTCAGTGTACGTGGTCAGTGTACGTGGTTTTTCCTCCAGGTACTAGCCTTGATGTTGGGGTGGAGGTGCAGCAGCGTCCTCTTGCTGTAGCCGGAGTTGATGCCCAGCGCTAACTCCACCTCCTTATAGAGCATCACAAAGACTCGCACTCCTTGTTGCTATGGAAACAACAACAATAACGTGGAGGTAAAAACATGAGCTGAAGTCGAGGTTTGTCACGGGAAGCGAGCTGAAGAACTCACCGCTTTACGTCTCAGGATCCAGTCTAGACGCCATCGGTTGCCCTCGACGACGGGTCTCTTCAAGAAGATCTCAGGACTCAGCCTGGAAACAAACAAACAAATAACTTAAGTCTGCTTCACACCGTTTCTTTTCTCCGACAAAGTTTCACTTTAAATTTGTCTTCAACAGAGTGTGTGTCTGAGTGCAGGTAGCGGTGAAACTGATCAGATCAGTTACATTCTGCACACACACACACACACACGTACACACACACGTACCACCAGTCTGTGATGAAGATTTCCTCTTTGGCTTCTTCCAGAGCGTCGGCCACGTCCTCCATGTAGGTTTTCCCGTTAACGTACCTACACACACACACACACACACACACACACACACACACACACACACACACACACACACACACACACACACACACACACACACACACACACACACACACACACACACACACACACACACACACACACACACACACACACACACACACACACACAGAGAGAGTACAGTTTAAAACACACAGTTTATTTACATACACTAATTTTATACTTTCCATTTTGCATATTTTTGGGTTATTTTCCTGTTTTGTTATTTTTTGTACATTCCGCATCACATGATGGCATTTTTCTTCTGGTTTTTATATTCTGCATTATTTAATAGTTCTTTTCTGCATTCTGTTGCATATTTATGACATTTCCTGTTCTTTTATGGTAAATTAGCACCATCATTGGACTTTTCTGCACCTTTCTATCTGATCACATTAATATTCACTGATTCAGTCTTTGGTCTACTGCAGCAGGCTTCTTAGTGACAGAGGGATGTCCCCCCCCACACACACACCTACACACTCACACACTCAGACAGTATAGTGTTGCCCGGCAGGACGACAGGTGATGGGCAGGTGAGTCTCACTTTCCCTCCTCTTTGTGTCGGGTTACTCCAGCGAGACACACACTCACACTTCTACCTTTGTGAGGACCGACACACACACACACACACACACACACACACACACACACACACACACACACACACACACACACACACACACACACACACACACACACACACACACACACACACACACACACACACACACACACACACACACACACACACACACACACACACACACACACACACACACACACACACACACCCCGCCAGCTGGAGCGCCTCTCGTCTAGACGAGCTGCTCGGCCTGCTGCTGGAGGATCTGATCTCACCACATTAATAAGCAGAAGTGCGATGAATGAATATTTAACAAAGTGAAGCTTCCATCTTCAAATATTAGAGCTGTGATGCGTTCACTGGCTGCTTGGCCTGAATGAGCACACTGTGAAAGACGGCAGGTTGTCGTGGTTACCACTTGGCGGGGATGTTGACCTCCTCCCGGGCAAAGGATCCGAAGCGGTGGTCTTTGAGGAAGGCGGAGCCGTGTTTCTGGACGAAGCCCTCGATGGATTGACCCCACCAGCGGGCGTTACGGTAGCTGGTGCACTTCAATACCAGAGACCTGGACACAGGACCAGAACCACTTCAGACTGGACCTGGTCTAAGACCTGGACTCAGACCTGGTCTAAGACCTGGACACAGCAGGACCAGATCCACAGCAACAGTAACAGGGCTAAAGTGTTACAGGCTAAAGTGTTACAGTAACAGGGCTAACATGTTACAGTAACAGGGTTAAAGTGTTACAGTAACAGGGCCAACGTGTTACAGTAACAGGGCCAACGTGTTACAGGAACAGGGTTAAAGTGTTACAGTAACAGGGCCAACGCGTTACAGGAACAGGGCTAACATGTTACAGTAACAAGGCTAAAGTGTTACAGTAACAGGGCTAACATGTTACAGTAACAGGGTTAAAGTGTTACAGGAACAGGGCTAACGTGTTACAGTAACAGGGCTAACATGTTACAGTAACAGGGTTAAAGTGTTACAGGAACAGGGCTAAAGTGTTACAGTAACAGGGCCAACGTGTTACAGGAACAGGGTTAAAGTGTTACAGTAACAGGGCCAACGCGTTACAGGAACAGGGCTAACATGTTACAGTAACAAGGCTAAAGTGTTACAGTAACAGGGCCAACGTGTTACAGGAACAGGGCTAAAGTGTTACAGTAACAGGGCTAAAGTGTTACAGTAACAAGGTTAAAGTGTTACAGTAACAAGGTTAAAGTGTTACAGTAACAGGGCCAACGTGTTACAGTAACAGGGTTAAAGGGAGGATCTGTTACACACCTGGACAGACTGTCGACTCGGACGCCATGTTTGGTCTCTGTTTCTCTGGAATCCACCTTGATGTCGAACTCTTTATCAAACAGCATCACGAAGGAGATGGAACCAGAGTCTGGCTTCATGTAGAGCAGGAACGAGTCCTTCACCACCAGCCAGCTGCACCCACACAGGTAACCCTGCAGTCAGTGTGTGTGTGTGTGTGTGTGTGTGTGTGTGTGTGTGTGTGTGTGTGTGTGTGTGTGTGTGTGTGTGTGTGTGCGTGCGTGCGGCTCTCTCACCGTTTAGACCAGCGGTAACACATCTTGCTGCGTCCGCAGCAGTTCATGCCGGGGATTCGATGGCCGCCGGATCGTTTCAGAATCATTCCCTCCCTGAGAGAGCAGAAACACGTGAACTTATTAACAAACAAACAAAACACCTAAACAAACAAACACTTGAACAAACAAACAAACATTGGGTCTCAGGTGTGTTGTGGCCCCTGAGGGTCCTGCGGTGTCTTACAGGCCTTTGGGTCCGAGGTCGTGGATGAAGGACAGCTGACTGGAATCAATGAACTCCGTCTGAAACCACCACAGTACCAGAGTACAGATACAGTTACACTCCAGGAGGACTACAAACACACGGTTTACACACTGTGGCTGCATTTGTTTAAAACTTTAACCAAGTTCACCATCAACAACCAAAGGTACTGCAATACTCTGCAAATATACTCAATTACTTTGGTACTTCTGAAGAATCTGGTATTACCAAACTACTAATAACAGTTCATCAGAATATTAACAGTTAATTACTATGTAACCAGTGTGTAATTGGGGTATTACCATGGTACCAGTGTGTGATTACCATGGTAACCAATGCGTGATTACCATGGTAACCAGTGTGTGATTACCATGGTAACCAGTGTGTGATTACCACACACTGGTTACCATGGTCACTCCTCCTCACCGTGCCGTGGTAGTTCCTGTACATCGGCATCGTCAGCAGGTTGTTCAGGTAGTCCTCCAGTTGTTTCTGAACACACACACACACACACACACACACACACACACACACACACACACACACACACACACACACACACACACACACACACACACACACACACACACACACACACACACACACACACACACACACACACACACACACACACACACACACACACACACACACACACACACACACACACACACACACACACACACACACACACACACACACAGTTAACCCTGCAGTCAGCGCTCAGGGACTCACTGCACAGTGATATTAACCCTGCAGTCAGCGCTCAGGGACTCACTCTTCGACTGGAGACCTGTCCTTCCCTCTCCAACTCGTCGCCACCGCCTCGCGGCAGGTTGGGCATCTGCCGGGCTTCACCTCTGGAGGCCGTCTGCCTCTTCACCGTGTGGCTGCAGAGCAACACACACAAAGGTTCTCGGTTCAATTCCCAGGAAAACACGCAGCAGAAACCGTGGAAACACAACGTATCGCCCCGGAAACAGATGTCAGTCTATGTAAGAGAAATAACTCAGAAAAACTCAATTCACTGGATGTAGTTTTGTAAAGTAACTCATTGTCCGAGTAATAGAGTAAATGTGGAATAGACCGAGTTCGTAAATAAAACACTGAATCGTCTGCAAAGATCAAACTGTTTTAATGATTTATTATCAAGAAGACCTTTTAAAGTACAGTTGATGGATCTGATCATTCTTTTAACAGTATTGTGGTCATTTGTAGCGTGTTGTGACGTGTGTGTGTGTGTGTGTGTGTGTGTGTGTGTGTGTGTGTGTGTGTGTGTGTGTGTGTGTGTGTGTGTGTGTGTGTGTGTGTGTGTGTGTGTGTGTGTGTGTGTGTGTGTGTGTGTGTACCTGCGTGTGGGCAGTGGCAGCTTCATGAAGGTCTTGTAGGTCCTCAGGTCTCGGTGAAGGTCCAGGAAGTGTTTCTCCTTCTTCTTCACCAGCCAGGTGAACTCACCGTGCTTCATCTCGATCTTATACACCGCAGGCATGGACTGCAACGCACACACGCACACGCACACACACGCACACGCACACACACGCACACGCACACGCACACGCACACACAGACGCACGCGGACACAGACACAGACACAGACACGCACACACACACACACACACAAAATGAAACTATTATGATCACATTCACAATATCTGTGATGCTAATGTGTGATAATGGAAGATAGCATCGCGTTAGCAGCTGCGATGCTAATGCGATGCTGGTGGGATGTTTTGCCGCCACAGTAAAAGTTGAAACAGCTGATGAGCCATGATTCTCTGCGCAAAGTTCACAACTCGGTGAAATGTCATCACTGACGGGGCAGCTAATGCTAATGGTAATGCTAAAGTGTAGTTTTTAACTTGGAGCTGTATCGATGCTAACAGCGCCGCGTGGGACCGCTGACTCAGCGTGGCACCTAAAAGAGAGCGAGTGGCGGTGCGAGCACCTTGTTGACGCTCCTCTCGTGCGTGACGTTGAAGCGGTCCTGAGCCGCGGTGAAGCGCTCCACCTCCAGGATCTTGGCGGTGATGGGGCAGGACAGGTAGACACTGCCGCCGGCGTCTTTGAAGCTGACCGTGTTGTAGATGACCGTGAACGGCAGACGCTCCACTGTGGAAGACACACACAGTGAGACACACACACACGCACACAGGTGGACAGGCAGGAAGTGAGGCGTGAGACGGCGAGTACTTGAGGCCACAGTGTCGGTGGTGTCGTAGTCTCCGTCCCCGAGGTCGAGGTCGCGGGCGTCCAGCCGGTCCATGATGTCAGTCATGTCGTTGGCGACCAGCTGCAGGGTACTGGAGGACGGCTGGGACTGCTGCAGCATGGTTAGAGCTGGGGGTGGAGCCTGGGGCTCACCTGGACAGGTAAAGAGGACGGTCCAATCTCAGAGACACCACTGACACTGTCAAAATAAAACCACCAAGTTGGATTGTTATTACGGTGACTGTCAAAATAAAACCACCAAGTTGGATTGTTATTACGGTGACTGTCAAAATAAAACCACCAAGTTGGATTGTTATTACGGTGACTGTCAAAATAAAACCACCAAGTTGGATTGTTATTACAGTGACTGTCAAAATAAAACCACCAAGTTGGATTGTTATTACGGTGACTGTCGACTGTAAGGCTTCGCCACACGACAACGTTGTTTCATGTAACCATCATTTTTGTCTGATCGTCCACATAAGAAATGTACTATGATGGTAGTAAACACTTTGAAAAGACCAACAATAACAATGAACGAGAAAATTCCGAGAAATTTTGTATGCTCTCTGATTGGACGCTCGTACTGCTCCGTGATTGGACGCTCGTACTGCTCTCTGACTGGACGCTCGTACTGCTCCGTGATTGGACGCTCGGACTGCTCCGTGATTGGACGCTCGTACTGCTCTCTGATTGGACGCTCGTACTGCTCCGTGATTGGACGCTCGTACTGCTCCGTGATTGGACGCTCGTACTGCTCCGTGATTGGACACTCGTACTGCTCCGGCATTGGACACTCGTACTGCTCCGTGATTGGACACTCGTACTGCTCCGTGATTGGGTGCTCGTACTGCTCCATGACTGCGAGTTCGTCTCAGGCGTCGCCATGGCGACAGACTGGCCCAGACGATTCGACTAGGAAATACAAACTCAGGTGACTGATTATAAACTGTCCGAGGACCTTGAGGGTCAATGTGTAACTGCTCCCAGAGGAAGTCCAGTGTTTCACTTCCTCTTTAACGACAAAGTCGCACAAACTCAACACAGTAATGATTTATGGCTCAGAAAGACAATTCATCCGTTCATGAGGAGTTTAGCTCAGGCTCATGCAGAGACGCCTAAAGAGAACAGCTGACACACTCACTCTTTGAATAACTTCATTGATTTCAGGTTTGATTCATCTTGTATTTTTTCTTTTTATCGACGTCACCTCCACCTACATATTTTCAGTCCACTAGAGGGCGCTCAAACACACTGCTACCAAGTTAAAGAGAAAATTACCAACCGGTAATCTTTCACAACCGATGGGGAAGTTTTCCTCTTTCAGTGACGTGTGAGAACAAAAGTGTGTGTTCTCAGTCTGTGGAGCTGCAGCCAAGCAGAGTGGTCATGTGACCTTTTATTATTTATTTATATTATAGTCGACTGAAATTCTGTTAAAAACCGAAGTGTCCAGTGTCTCATCACTCTGCAGAGAACTCATCAAGTCTGGAAGTCGCCTCTTCTCGTCATGTGAGCAAAGACAGAAACAGCCGATCACACTGGAACATGATGCCTGTGGCTCTAAAATGTGTGTTTCCCTCTTTCCACCAGGAAACAGTCACTCCGGTGTTTTCTCTCCGACGTTCAGCTGTTATGCATTTGCATATGTTGCCTGTTGTACAAACGTACAGCGAGAAACAAAACATCAACCAGGACTGACGTGTATGAGACTGATCCCAGTGAGGAATAACTAAAACTAAGAAATTACCCTGAAATAATAAGGCTAAAATATATGAAATTACAAAAGACAGAAAGGGTTAGGGGTTTATTTAAAAATAAAGCGTAATGAGAACAAATGAAAACAAATGACTTCAGAGGGTCTAAACAGTGTAAACTGTTCCAACTAAAGTCAAATAAACTTTCACATGAAAAAACGTCTGGATTTTAGTTTGGATGTGATGTAAAGTCTGACTTAAAGTGAGTCAGTCAATTAAAGTGAGTCGGTTAGTTAAAGTGAGTAAGTCAGTTAAAGTGAGTAAGTCAGTTAAAGTGAGTAAGTCAGTTAAAGTGAGTAAGTCAGTTAAAATGAGTCGGTTTAAGTGACTCAGTTAGTTAAAGTGAGTTAAAGTGAGTCAGTTAAAGTGATCAGTCAATTAAAGTGAGTAGGTCAGTTAAAGTGAGTCTGTTAAAGTGAGTCAGTTAGTTAAAGTGAGTCGTCAGTTAAAGTGAGTCAGTCAATTAAAGTGAGTCAGTCAGTTAAAGTGATCAGTCAATTAAAGTCAGTCAGTCAGTTAAAGTGAGTCAGTTAAAGTGAGTAGGTCAGTTAAAGTGAGTTAGTTAAAGTGAGTCGTCAGTTAAAGTGAGTCGGTTAGTTAAAGTGAGTCAGTCAGTTAAAGTCAGTCAGTTAAGACAGCTACAAGCAGCTACAAGCAGCTTCAGCCGACCACAAGCAGCTTCAGACAGCTACAAGCAGCTTCAGCCGACCACAAGCAGCTTCAGATTGCCACAAGCAGCCACAAGCAGCCACAAGCAGCCACAAGCAGCTTCAGACAGCCCCAAGCAGCTTCAGACAGCTACAAGCACCTTCAGACCGCTACAAGCAGCTTCAGCCGGCCACAAGCAGCTTCAGCCGGCCACAAGCAGTGTCAGATGGCCACAAGCAGCTTCAGACAGCTACAAGCAGCTTCAGACAGCTACAAGCAGCCACAGACAGCTACAAGCAGCCACAAGCAGCTTCAGACAGCATCAAGCAGCTTCAGACAGCTACAAGCAGCTTCAGACAGCTACAAGCAGCTTCAGATGGCCACAAGCAGCCACAGGCAGCTACAAGCAGCTTCAGCCGGCCACAAGCAGCTTCAGCCGGCCACAAGCAGCTTCAGCCGGCCACAAGCAGTGTCAGACAGCCACAAGCAGTTTCAGACAGCTACAAGCACCTTCAGATGGCCACACGCAGCCACAAGCAGCTACAAGCAGCTTCAGACAGCCACAAGCAGCTTCAGATGGCCACAAGCAGCTTCAGACAGCCTCAAGCAGCTTCAGACAGCTACAAGCAGCCACAGACAGCTACAAGCAGCCACAAGCAGCTTCAGACGGCATCAAGCAGCTTCAGACAGCTACAAGCAGCTTCAGATGGCCACAAGCAGCCACAAGCAGCTTCAGACAGCCACAAGCAGCTTCAGATGGCCACAAGCAGCTTCAGACGGCCACAAGCAGCTTCAGATGGCCACAAGCAGCCACAAGCAGCTTCAGACAGCCACAAGCAGCTTCAGACGGCCACAAGCAGCTTCAGACGGCCACAAGCAGCCACAAGCAGCTCCAAGCAGCTTCAGACAGCCACAAGCAGCTTCAGACAGCCACAAGCAGCTTCAGATGGCCACAAGCAGCTCCAAGCAGCTTCAGACAGCCTCAAGCAGCTTCAGACGGCCACAAGCAGCTTCAGATGGCCACAAGCAGCCACAAGCAGCTTCAGACGGCCACAAGCAGCCACAAGCAGCTCCAAGCAGCTTCAGACAGCCACAAGCAGCTTCAGACAGCCACAAGCAGCTTCAGACAGCCACAAGCAGCCACAAGCAGCTCCAAGCAGCTTCAGACAGCCACAAGCAGCTTCAGACAGCCACAAGCAGCTTCAGATGGCCACAAGCAGCTCCAAGCAGCTTCAGATGGCCACAAGCAGCTCCAGACGGCCACAAGCAGCTTCAGACGGCCACAAGCAGCTTCAGATGGCCACAAGCAGCCACAAGCAGCTTCAGACGGCCACAAGCAGCCACAAGCAGCTTCAGATGGCCACAAGCAGCCACAAGCAGCTTCAGACAGCTACAAGCAGCTTCAGATGGCCACAAGCAGCCACAAGCAGCTTCAGACGGCCACAAGCAGCCACAAGCAGCCACAAGCAGCCACAAGCAGCCACAAGCAGCCACAAGCAGCCACAAGCAGCTTCAGATGGCCACAAACAGCCACAAGCAGCTTCAGACAGCTACAAGCAGCTTCAGATGGCCACAAGCAGCTACAAGCAGCTTCAGATGGCCACAAGCAGCCACAAGCAGCTTCAGACGGCCACAAGCAGCCACAAGCAGCCACAAGCAGCTTCAGACAGCTACAAGCAGCTTCAGATGGCCACAAGCAGCCACAAGCAGCTTCAGACGGCACAGACATTAAGAGAACCTGCTGCCTGGTAAAATCTCCTCACAGCTTAACGTCTTTTGTCTGCGAGCAAATAAAAGTATCGAGGCTAAAATCTCAGCCGACAGAAACTTGAACCACATCTGGAGCCGAACGAACCTGCAACCAGGACGTTTATCTGAAACTGTGTGTGTGTGTGTGTGTGTGTGTGTGTGTGTGTGTGTGTGTGTGTGTGTGTGTGTGTGTGTGTGTGTGTGTGTGTGTGTGTGTGTGTGTGTGTGTGTGTGAGGGAGATGCTCTGCCCGCTGAGCACTCACATTAATTGGGTACAGTCTGGACGAGCACTCTGCTCTCTCCCACAATGCATCACTCAGCAGCCGTCGGCTGCAGAGTTTCTCTCTCGTGAATATTTAACTTGAACAAAACAGGAAGAACTAAATCAGGTCCAGCTGAGAAGCTAACCGCTATCTGAGCAGGCTAATGCTAATCACAGCTACTAGGGAGACATGCTAATGCTAATGCTACTTCCAGTGGGAGACGTTTCATGTTGCTGTCAGGAGTTAATCCAGAATATAGAGCATCTTCCTCCTCGAACATCAGATGATAGAGCATCTTCCTCCTCGAACATCAGATTATAGAGCATCTTTCTCCTCGAATGTCAGATGATAGAGCATCTTTCTCCTCAAACATCCAGATTATAGAGCATCTTCCTCCTCAAACATCAGATGATAGAGCACCTTCCTCCCCAAACATCCATATTATAGAGCGTCTTCCTCCTCTAACATCAGATTATAGAGCATCTTCCTCCTCGAATGTCAGATGATGGGGCATCTTCCTCCTCGAATGTCAGATGATAGAGCATCTTCCTCCTCTAACATCAGATTATAGAGCATCTTCCTCCTCTAACATCAGATTATAGAGCATCTTCCTCCCACTGACACACACAATCAGCTACAATAACAAAGCTCTGTGACCATACCACAGTAACTTTAAAAAAGTAACTAGTTACTCTGTATCTGCGGTAAAACGTGTCCAATGGTCTCTCAGCTCAGCAGAAGTGATGAAACTTCTGGAAGCTTCTCAGACCTGAACGAGACTGTGAGACATGAAGGACTGAAAACTGGTACTGGTCAGATTAAAGTCCCACCGAGTACTGCTGCAGACCGGGGGTAGTACCGGAGGTAGTACTAGGTAGGTAGTACTGAGTAGGTAGTGAGTAAGGTCAGCAAAGACTTCAATGAGCAGTTCAAAACACACACACACACACACACACACACACACACACACACACACACACACACACACACACACACACACACACACACACACACACACACTGACCTGCAGCTCCATCCCTCCAGAAAACTAAAGTGCAGCAATCTCTCTCACACACACACACACACACACACACACGCGACAGTCCCGCTGCGGGTCGTCCTCGCAGTGCGGGAGTTTCTCTGCGCTCACTGCAGGGACAGTCCGGGGGGGCGGGACCCGTACTGAGCAGCTGGCACGTGAGTGGTCAGAGGAGCCCGCAGGCAGCCAATCATAGAGCAGCATGAGCACTGCCAGCATGGGGCAATGGGGGGGGGGGGGGGGGGGGGGGTAACTTCGTGATTTACAAAATAATCATTTTGGGACATTTGGTAGTTTATTAGTTTTTCTGTTGAACTTTTTGAACGTTCACATCAGGATCTTGTTTCATAGTCACCAGGTCATGGTTTAGTTGGTCTAGTTATTTCTTCATATTTGATTTGTGTGAATTTTTAACAGGTTTGACTTCTTTGTCTCCTTTTGAATATTTAAAGTTTCCAGCTGATCGATCAGTCTGGAGCTGATTGATCCCAGAATGTGATGGTTCTGGACGTTCTGGACGTTCAGTTTATTATTGGTCGTTTTGTCTTTCTGCGTTTTATTTCTGTTTGTTGCTTGAGCCCGGGCTATTTCCAAAATAAACACACACACACACACACACACACACACACACACACACACACACACACACACACACACACAGGAAGTGTGTGTCTGCACAGGAAGTACTGAAACATTACATATCCACATTTTCATTACTGGAAGCTCTGCTCATCGTTCAGTGTGTCTGTGTGTGTGTGTGTGTGTGTGTGTGTGTGTGTGTGTGTGTGTGTGTGTGTGTTATCATGACGCAGAGCGCTGAATACACACTGTCGGAGAAAACGGGCTCAACCAGAGTTCAGTTTTGCAGAAGTGGCGACGTGAACAACATGAGTCATTGTGAGATTCCAGAGGAGCTACACACCTACATGACAACACACACACACACACACACACACACACACACACACACACACACACACACACACACACACACACACACACACAGGAGTCACATCTTAATCTTTTAGTGTGTGAACGCCGTCCCACTTTGTGTGTCTGATCTTTCACGTTTGACTTTATTTCAGTCTCAGTCTGACCGTCGGTTAACGAGGAGCTGAAATGTGGTTCAGGTTTATAAAATCAGGAGTTTCCAGCTACGACTTGAACAGAGAGAGAAGGAATCACAGGAGGCTGAGAAATACTGCAACATCTAGAGAGCACGCACACACACACACACACACACACACACACACACACACACACACACACACACACACACCTGTAGTTAAAGTGCATGTTTAGGTGCATTGCAGCATGGTGCGTTCAGGTGCGTCACAACGAAGTGCGTTCAGGTGAGTCGCCACAAGGTGCATTGAGGCGCGTCGCTGCGAAGAACGTTCAGGCGCGTCGCAGCGTGGTGCGTTCAGGTGCATCGAGGTGCGTCGCAGCCATTTGCGTTCAGGTGCGTCGCAACAAAGTGCATTCAGGTGAGTCGCCGCGAGGTGCGTTCAGGTGCGTCGCCGCGAGGTGCGTTCAGGTGCGTCGCAGCCGGGCGCGATCAGGTGCGTTCAGGTGAGTCGCCGCGAGGTGCGTTCAGGTGCGTCGCAGTGAAGAGCGTTCAGGCGCGTCGCCGCGAGGTGCGTTCAGGTGATTCGCCGCGAAGAGCGTTCAGGCGCGTCGCCACGAGGTGCGTTCAGGTGAGTCGCCGCGAGGTGCGTTCAGGCGCGTCGCATCAAGGTGCGTTTAGACGAGTCGCATCGTGGTGCATTAAGGCGCGTCGCAGCAAAGAGCGTTCAGGCGCGTCGCAGCGTGGTGCGTTCAGGTGCGTCGCAGCTGGGCGAGATCAGGTGCGTTCAGGTGCGTCGCAGCCAGGTGCGTTCAGGTGAGTCGCCGCGAGGTGCGTTCAGGTGCGTCGCAGCCGGGCGCGATCAGGTGCGTCGAGGTGCGTCGCAGCGAAGTGCGTTCAGGTGAGTCGCCTCGTGGTGCGTTCAGGTGCGTCGCATCAAGGTGCGTTAAGGCGCGTTGCATCAAGGTGCGTTTAGGCGAGTCGCATTGTGGTGCATTAAGGCGCGTCGCAGCAAAGAGCGTTCAGGCGCGTCGCAGCGTGGTGCGTTCAGGTGCGTCGCAGCCGGGCGAGATCAGGTGCGTCGAGGTGCGTCACAGCGAAGTGCGTTCAGGTGAGTCGCCTCGTGGTGCGTTCAGGTGCATCGCAGCGAAGAGCGTTCAGGCGCGTCGCCGCGAGGTGCGTTCAGGTGAGTCGCCGCGAGGTGCGTTCAGGCGCGTCGCATCAAAGAGCGTTCAGGCGCGTCGCAGCGTGGTGCGTTCAGGTGCGTCGCAGCCGGGCGAGATCAGGTGCGTTCAGGTGCATCGCAGCCAGGTGCGTTCAGGTGCGTCGCCACGAGGTGCGTTCAGGCGCGTCGCAGCAAGGTGCGTTTAGGCGCGTCGCATCGTGGTGCATTCAGGTGCGTCGCAGCGAGGTGCGTTCAGGTGAGTCGCAGCAGGGCGCGATCAGGTGCGTCGAGGTGTGTCGCAGCGAAGTGCGGTCATGTGCGTCGCCGCGAGGTGCGTTCAGGCGCGTTGCATCAAGGTGCGTTTAGGCGAGTCGCATCGTGGTGCGTTCAGGCGCGTTGCAGCAAAGAGCGTTCAGGCGCGTAGCAGCAAGGTGCGTTCAGGCGCGTCGCATCGAAGAGCGTTCAGGCGCGTCGCAGCGAAGAGCGTTCAGGCGCGTCGCAGCCGGGCACGATCAGCTGCGTCGTCAGGTGCGTCGAGGTGCATCGAGGTGCATCGCCGCGAGGTGCGTTCAGGCGCGTCGCAGCGAAGAGCGTTCAGGCGCGTCGCAGCCGGGCACGATCAGGTGCGTCGTGGTGCATCGCCGCGAGGTGCGTTCAGGTGAGTCGCAGCGAGGTGCATTTAGGCGAGTTGCATCATGGTGCATTCAGGTGCGTCGCAGCGAGGTGCGTTCAGGTGCTTAGCAGAGAGGTGCGTTCAGGTGCGTCCCAGTGGAATCTGAAAGTGCAGTACTCTGCTGTAGATCAATACCGACTTGCCTTCAGAAGAGAAACGCCAGCTTCTAGGAAACCTTAAAAAAATTCACGTTTTAAATGCTGATTCTTTCTCTTCCTGTTGGGTAAATACAGACTTCCTGTTTTGAAACCCTGATTTCCTCCTGAGTGAACCAACCTCCACCCTGCAGCGGGAAAAACCCTCAACAGGAGGAGGAGGAGGAGGAGGTTCAAGTGTCAGAAGAGAAGAAACAGACAGAGCGCCTCCTGGTGGAGGCTTCTCATGGTGCGTTCAGGGAAACCTGGAAACACCTGAAGGAAATTAATGAGGACAGGAAACAGGAAGCGACTGACAAATAAAAACAGCCAGAAAACTTACCAAAGTAAAATAATTTGAGTCGACGAGATGGTTTGTCCTGTGATGAACTGCTGATGGTGTGTGTGTGTGTGTGTGTGTGTGTGTGTGTGTGTGTGTGTGTGTGTGTGTGTGTGTGTGTGTGTGTGTGTGTGTGTGTGTGGTGTTCGCTGCCTCTCCCACACTGAAGCAGCTTGACTTCAGGTTGAACCTGCTTCACCTGAACTTCAACAAACAACTTCCTCCCGGACTCCAAAATAAAACCATTTAGGATCCAGTTGAGGTTGTTGACCTTCGTCTCTAATGAAACCTTCCTGAAGGAAATTCCTCTTCACCCTCAGACTAACTGGTATTTCCAGTATTTTATTTTGGCGGGACATCCCCGGTTTGTTCACGTCTCGGCGTCACAGAAACTCCAGAAGATTCCCGAGGCTTCGCGTCACAAGATCCCGTTTGTCCACTGGATCTCTCCACATCTGGATTCTCTCTGGAAGAAGCTTCAGTGTCACTACATGCAGACGTCCCTCTTTTCTTTTGACCCTGAATCGGTCAAATGTTGTGAATCAGGGAAGGAGAGTTTAAAGTTCCACCAACCTCTGGGAGAATAAAAGACTTCCTCAGGTGATCACGCTCCAACGTTCACACCAAAACATCCACCCAGAGTTTTCATTTCACAGAGTTTCACCTTTGAACAGGAACATTTTGAAAAAAACGTTTCCATGGAGACGGCAGAAAGACTGAAAGCGCTGCAGTCGCTGCCCGTTGGGCCACGAGACGGTGTCGTTAGTTGTTTATTTGTTGGTCTGTTGTTTTTGTTTGGTTCTTTTGTTTTGAGGAATATAAATGAAACCAGCAGGGGGCGATGCTCGCTCCGTCTGAGTACAAAAGTTCATCTTTCTGCTCCGTTTAATTCTAGAAACACACACACACACACACACACACACACACACACACACACACCAGGAAGAATGTAGATTTACTGCTCTGTGTGACGGTTTGACGCTCAGTAAACACGACACTTCCCTCCGGCCGTCAAAATGACTTTAAATTACATACGTCAGAGCGCAGTCTGGCCACCAGGGGGCAGCAGGGAGTCACAGACTGACGCCTGGCCACCAGGGGGCAGCAGGGAGTCACAGACTGACGCCTGGCCACCAGGGGGCAGCAGGGAGTCAGACTGACGCCTGGCCACCAGGGGGCAGCAGGGAGTCACAGACTGACGCCTGGCCACCAGGGGGCAGCAGGGAGTCACAGACTGACGCCTGGCCACCAGGGGGCAGCAGGGAGTGAGTTAGCGGTCTGCGGCTAGCTGGTTAGCGCCAGGATACGGCAATGTTTTGATCTTTGGAGGTTTTAACCAATGAGAGGAAGAGATGCTCACGAACAAACGTCACAAAGATTTGGCGCCACATTCTGCTGCGTCTCATCGTTTGTCTGGACAGGAAGTGACGAGAAGCTTCACACTAAAGTTTCCTGGAAACAGGAAGATGTTAACATTTAAAGACCCATAAAATGGAGCCATCACAGCCTTTAACTGAAACTTTAAACCGAATATTAAAATGTCTACATTTTCACCAAAACATTTTCAAACGTCCTGAATTGGAACTTTAAAGACCCAAGAACAAGAAGCTTTGGCGGTTCTTCAGGTGTTAAAGTTTCTTCTCACACATCGAGTCAAATCTTTTATCACATTACAAGGTGAAGAGAAATACTGAGAGAACATGTTCTACATGTTCTACACCGAAACCACTGGTTTCAGAGGAGAGAAGAATAAAAGTACTAATTTAAAACAATGAAAATAGCAGATTTTATATCGTCTGCTCGTCAGACACAAATGACTTTTTATCAACATGTTTGTTTCACATAAAACTCAAATTCACATTTTAACTTCACGTAGTGTCACTAAGTAGACGTGATGAGAATCATATCACATTAGAGTCGATTCCACTTTCCTGACTCATCGATTTGTTCTAGATTGGCGTGTGTGTGTGTGTGTGTGTGTGTGTGTGTGTGTGTGTGTGTGTGTGTGTGTGTGTGTGTGTGTGTGTGTGTTCTGACTCATCCAATTCGCAGCCTCCTTCAGGTCACGTGTTTCTCCTGGTCGTAATTAAATAAACTGGTGATTGTCACGAGAAATAAATCAGTTTCAGGTAATTAACGAGCTTTTCATCGCCTTGATTTCACTTCCGGGAGCTTCACGTGCGCCTCCAGCTCGTTGTATTGATTGAAGGAGGGACGGGACAGGCCGCACCCTGTGCGCGCGCGCGCGTGTGTCTGTGTGTGTTAAAGTTGACAGAGTGATGGTTTGGCTCCACAGGTTCTTCTCTGTGCGTAATGACGCGCAACAGCACTTGATTGACTTAATGTGTGTGTGTGTGTTTGCTTGACACACACACACACACACACACACACACACACACACACACACACACACACACACACACACACACACACACACACACACACACACACACACACACACACACACACACACAGTGCGTTCATGGTCTCTGAGGACACTCAGCTGGACGCACAGTGAGGTGCCTTCAGGTGTCACGCGCGCGGAGGCACGCGGGCATGTTTGGAGGAACCGGTTTGGTTTGTTGCTAAACGAAAGAATTGCGTAGCGGAGGTGCTGCAACTTCTCCACCACCACCTCCCCTTTTCTTCTTCTTCTCCTCCTCCTCCTCCCCTTCCTCTTCCTCCCCGGTAAACCCTCCGGTGAACCCTCCGGGCTCCGGTTTACCGCAGCAGAACGCGCCGCGCTGCGGACGCCGCAGTGGATCACGGATCCCTTCACGCGTCAAAACACCCCCACCGTTCCCCTCCTCCTCCTTCTCCACCTCCTCCTCAGCCTCATCGTCAGCCCCGCATCACGCACAAACCTTACGCACGGACCCGGACGCGCGCCGCTGGGTGCGCGCCCCTGTGGCTCGCAGGGTCTTACCTGAGGTGTGAAGTGTGAGCAGCCGGAGTGCGGAGTGTGAGGGAGAGCCGCGAGCCCGTCACCAGCATCCAGATGTGCGTGAAGTCCCCCGCACACAGGTCGAGAGGGACTTCCGGTCCGCTGCCCTGCCAAAATAAATCTCTGAAGTGCGTCAGAAAAAAGAGTCTTTTTGGAAAAACTTCCCTTTTTTTGTTTCAAAAATATTACAGGAGTGTTTATTACTTCTTGAAGTAGAATAGAAAATACTTTATTAGTGTGTGTGTGTCTGTGTCAGCGTGTGTGTGTGTGTGTGTGTGTGTGTGTGTGTGTGTGTGTGTGTGTGTGTGTGTGTGTGTGTGTGTGTGTGTGTGTGTGTTAAAGCTCCACAGGTTCTTCTCTGTGCGTAATGACGCGCAACAGCACTTGATTGACTTAATGGGTGTGTGTGTTTGCTTGACTCATACACACACACACACACACACACACACACACACACACACACACACACACACACACACACACACACTTAATGACCTGCAGGAGTGTGTATGAAAGGAGGTCACACACACACACAATAAAATAAAGTTCGTCATATAGCATTAAATATTATTACACATAAAATGTAAATATAATCCTTTAGCACTTTTATTTCTATTATATTGTAATTTCTGTATGAAATTGGGAAAGTTTTTCCACCAAGTTGACCTTTTGTTAAGCTCCGCCCCCTTAGTTACAGTTGCTAAGCTGGACAAGCGGCTATCCGGAGGAAGCTGCTCGATGCTAACGACACGTGATTGATATACGACTAGAAAGTTCAGATTATACAAGACGTTTCCTTCTTTTACAGTCGTCGGTTCAGTTTGAGTTCGGAGAAACGTTTGTTCAGCTTCGTTCAGAGAAACATTTGTTCAGCTTCATCTAGAGAAAAATTTGTTCAGCTTCGTTGAGAGAAACATTTGTTCAGCTTCATCTAGGGAAACGTTTGTTCAGCTTCATCTAGAGAAACATTTATTCAGCTTTGTTCAGAGAAACGTTTGTTCAGCTTCGTCTAGGGAAACGTTTGTTCAGCTTCGTTGAGAGATACATTTGTTCAGCTTCGTCTAGAGAAACATTTGTTCAGCTTCATCTAGGGAAACGTTTGTTCAGCTTCGTTGAGAGAAACATTTGTTCAGCTTCATCTAGGGAAACGTTTGTTCAGCTTCGTTCAGAGAAACATTTGTTCAGCTTCGTTCAGAGAAACGTTTGTTCAGCTTCATCTAGGGAAACGTTTGTTCAGCTTCATCTAGAGAAACATTTATTCAGCTTTGTTCAGAGAAACGTTTGTTCAGCTTCGTCTAGGGAAACGTTTGTTCAGCTTCGTTGAGAGATACATTTGTTCAGCTTCGTCTAGAGAAACATTTGTTCAGCTTCATCTAGGGAAACGTTTGTTCAGCTTCGTTGAGAGAAACATTTGTTCAGCTTCATCTAGGGAAACGTTTGTTCAGCTTCGTTCAGAGAAACATTTGTTCAGCTTCGTTCAGAGAAACGTTTGTTCAGCTTCATCTAGGGAAACGTTTGTTCAGCTTCATCTAGAGAAACATTTATTCAGCTTTGTTCAGAGAAACGTTTGTTCAGCTTCGTCTAGGGAAACGTTTGTTCAGCTTCGTTGAGAGAAACGTTTGTTCAGCTTCGTCTTGGGAAACATTTGTTCAGCTTCATCTAGAGAAACATTTGTTCAGCTTCATCTAGGGAAACGTTTGTTCAGCTTCGTTCAGAGAAACATTTGTTCAGCTTCGTCTAGAGAAACATTTGTTCAGCTGCATCTAGAGAAACATTTGTTCAGCTTCGTTGAGAGAAACATTTGTTCAGCTTCGTTCAGAGAAACGTTTGTTCAGCTTCGTCTAGGGAAACGTTTGTTCAGCTTCGTTGAGAGAAACGTTTGTTCAGCTTCGTCTAGGGAAACATTTGTTCAGCTTCATCTAGAGAAACGTTTGTTCAGCTTCATCTAGGGAAACATTTGTTCAGCTTCGTCTAGGGAAACATTTGTTCAGCTGCATCTACAGAAACATTTGTTCAGCTTTATCTAGAGAAACATTTGTTCAGCTTCATCTAGAGAAACATTTGTTCAGCTTCGTTCAGAGAAACATTTGTTCAGCTTAGTCTAGAGAAACATTTGTTCAGCTTCATCTAGGGAAACATTTGTTCAGCTTCGTCTAGAGAAACAATTGTTCAGCTTCATCTAGAGAAACGTTTGTTCAGCTTCGTCTAGGGAAACATTTGTTCAGCTGGATCTATAGAAACATTTGTTCAGCTTTATCTAGAGAAACATTTGTTCAGCTTCCTCCAGAGAAACATTTGTTTAGCTTCATCTAGATAAATATTTGTTCAGCTTCGTTCAGAAACATTTGTTCAGCTTGGTCTAGAGAAACATTTGTTCAGCTTTATCTAGAGAAACGTTTGTTCAGCTTCATCTAGAGAAACATTTGTTCAGCTGCATCTAGAGAAACATTTGTTCAGCTTCATCTAGGGAAACATTTGTTCAGCTTCGTTCAGAGAAACATTTGTTCAGCTTTGTCTCGAGAAACATTTGTTCAGCTTTATCTAGAGAAACATTTGTTCAGCTTTGTCTCGAGAAACATTTGTTCAGCTTTATCTAGAGAAACATTTGTTCAGCTTCGTCTAGAGAAACATTTGTTCAGCTTCGTTCAGAGAAACATTTGTTCAGCTTTATCTAGAGAAACGTTTGTTCAGCTGCATCTAGGGAAACATTTGTTCAGATGCATCTATAGAAACATTTGTTCAGCTTTATCTAGAGAAACATTTGTTCAGCTTCGTGCAAAGAAACATTTGTTCAGCTTCATCTAGAGAAACATTTGTTCAGCTTCATCTAGGGAAACATTTGTTCAGCTTCGTTGAGAGAAACATTTGTTCAGCTTTATCTAGAGAAACATTTGTTCAGTTTCGTCTAGAGAAACATTTGTTCAGCTTTATCTAGAGAAACGTTTGTTCAGCTTCGTTCAGAGAAACATTTGTTCAGCTTCGTCTAGAGAAACATTTGTTCAGCTTCATCTAGGGAAACATTTGTTCAGCTTCGTTCAGAGAAACATTTGTTCAGCTTTGTCTCGAGAAACATTTGTTCAGCTTTATCTAGAGAAACATTTGTTCAGCTTCATCTAGGGAAACGTTTGTTCAGCTTCGTTCAGAGAAACATTTGTTCAGCTTCGTCTAGAGAAACATTTGTTCAGCTGCATCTAGAGAAACATTTGTTCAGCTTCATCTAGGGAAACGTTTGTTCAGCTTCGTTGAGAGAAACATTTGTTCAGCTTCGTTCAGAGAAACGTTTGTTCAGCTTCGTCTAGGGAAACGTTTGTTCAGCTTCGTTGAGAGAAACGTTTGTTCAGCTTCGTCTAGGGAAACATTTGTTCAGCTTCATCTAGAGAAACATTTGTTCAGCTTCATCTAGGGAAACATTTGTTCAGCTTCGTCTAGGGAAACATTTGTTCAGCTGCATCTACAGAAACATTTGTTCAGCTTTATCTAGAGAAACATTTGTTCAGCTTCATCTAGAGAAACATTTGTTCAGCTTCGTTCAGAGAAACATTTGTTCAGCTTAGTCTAGAGAAACATTTGTTCAGCTTCATCTAGGGAAACATTTGTTCAGCTTCGTCTAGAGAAACAATTGTTCAGCTTCATCTAGAGAAACGTTTGTTCAGCTTCATCTAGGGAAACATTTGTTCAGCTGCATCTATAGAAACATTTGTTCAGCTTTATCTAGAGAAACATTTGTTCAGCTTTCTCCAGAGAAACATTTGTTTAGCTTCATCTAGATAAATATTTGTTCAGCTTCGTTCAGAAACATTTGTTCAGCTTGGTCTAGAGAAACATTTGTTCAGCTTTATCTAGAGAAACGTTTGTTCAGCTTCATCTAGAGAAACATTTGTTCAGCTGCATCTAGAGAAACATTTGTTCAGCTTCATCTAGGGAAACATTTGTTCAGCTTCGTTCAGAGAAACATTTGTTCAGCTTTGTCTCGAGAAACATTTGTTCAGCTTTATCTAGAGAAACATTTGTTCAGCTTTGTCTCGAGAAACATTTGTTCAGCTTTATCTAGAGAAACATTTGTTCAGCTTCGTCTAGAGAAACATTTGTTCAGCTTCGTTCAGAGAAACATTTGTTCAGCTTTATCTAGAGAAACGTTTGTTCAGCTGCATCTAGGGAAACATTTGTTCAGATGCATCTATAGAAACATTTGTTCAGCTTTATCTAGAGAAACATTTGTTCAGCTTCGTGCAAAGAAACATTTGTTCAGCTTCATCTAGAGAAATATTTGTTCAGCTTCATCTAGGGAAACATTTGTTCAGCTTCGTTGAGAAACATTTGTTCAGCTTTATCTAGAGAAACATTTGTTCAGCTTCATCTAGAGAAACATTTGTTCAGCTTTATCTAGAGAAACATTTGTTCAGCTTCGTCTAGAGAAACATTTGTTCAGCTTTATCTAGAGAAACGTTTGTTCAGCTTCGTTCAGAGAAACATTTGTTCAGCTTCGTCTATAGCAGGGGTACCCAACCTCGGTCCTGGAGGGCCGGTGTCCAGCAGGTTTTAGCTCCTCCCTGTTTCAGCTTACCTGAATCCCTAGTTTTACGACGAGACTGTCGGAGTATCTTTCCCAGGCAGTTGGTACTTGAATGCTATTGGTCTATTTGTGTTTGGGGGCGGGGCTTAGCCAAGGGTCAACTGGGCTTCTTGGGAGCCTGTTTGTGTTTTTGGTTTTTTCTTTATTTCCCTCTGAGCAAACAACGTCCATACACGTCCAAGACAAGTCAAAATCACGTCCAGGCTGTAATCTGGATTCTGTTTGACACCAGAACTAGTTGAAAATAGACGTTTTAAACGGGCCGTAATCTGGATTATTGATACTTTACTTATTGATTTGTCATTAGAATAATGAGGGAAGCAGATCCTGACGGCAGGAGGCGACAGCATGTGAGGTTTAATTCATGTCTGAGTTAAGATCGTTTCTTGTTTTGGTCACAAGACATTGAACTTCTCAAGTCTCCGTGGACAAACTGGTCATGTTGAGAACCTCTCATCTTGTGAATACAAACATGTACAGTGGTTAGTCGTCTTGCCTCACAGAGAGAAGGCTGTGGGTTCAAATCCAGCTGGAGGTGTTAGTGGACTTTGTTTGTGTGAGCCTGCGTTTCTCTGGTTTCCTCCCACATTCCAGAAACATCCATGTGACTGTAATTGACAACTGTGTGTGTGTGTGTGTGTGTGTGTGTGTGTGTGTGTGTGTGTGTGTGTGTGTGTGTGTGTGTGTGTGTGTGTGTGTGTGTGTGTGTGTGTGTGTGTGTGTGTGTGTGTCCAGGGACAGACTGATGATTCTCCTCATTCTGGCTGGAAAAGTATTTTCATTGTATAGAAAACTTTGAGTCTTCTGGGTGTAGAGATGACGTTCTTTATTACACGTGAGTTTCTACAGAGATTTGGGTTGGTTTTTTATTTTGGAGGGCAGATTTTTATGTTGGTAAGCAATTTTTATTTTGGTGGGAGATTTTACCTGGTGTTTGGGCTGAGACAGCAAATCAGATCTGGCAACCCGCCCCGGCGCCACATGGTTGTTCAGCTCTGCAGAGAAAAGCTCCTCAGCTTCAGCCCCGGTGTTTCTACACGTTAGAAGAGGTGAAGTTCGGAGACGTCGGTCCAGAAGTTGGTTTTAACGCAGCGTCTCAGCGAAGAAGCAGTTTGAAGGTTTCCTCACGTCAACTCAGGATCCAATCACAAGAATCCATTTGGAGTCTTCATTTCTTCTGTCTTTACTCTTTCAGAGATCTTCAGCTTTTGGCGCAAGAAAATAAACCGTGACAGAAAAGGTTTTTCAAAGTTAAACTGCAGGAAAATTAAATGCACTTTTTCAAAATAAAACTTCTTCCTTCTTCTGGAACCAAATCGGCTGCTGCTTGTGAATCGACCAGTCAGAAGGAGCGGTACAATATCTCTCCACCAATCAGAGGCTTCACATACGTGTGTGTGTGTGTGTGTCTCACAGAGGACAAATGAGGCCACATTACAGAAATCTTTCCTTGTTTTTATTTATCACACATTTAGAAAATGAACCACACTATACAAATGTCCACCGTTCAGTAATGAAACAGGCCTCCTGCATGAACCTCCTCCTCCTCCTCCTCCTCCTCCTCCTCCTCCTCCTCCTCCTCCTCCTCCTCCTCCTCCTCCTCCTCCTCCTCCTCCTCCTCCTCCTCCTCCTCCTCCTCCTCCTCCTCCTCCTCCTCCTCCTCCTCCTCCTCCTCCTCCAGCATGACAGTGACTCTCCTGGGCGTAGTTACCATGTTCATCCTCCGGTGGTCACTGTGGTGCAGGTAGGCAGTAGCATGCAGAAACCTTTGGATGCGGCTCTCCTCTGATTGGCTGAAGGCTAATTCATTACGCTATGTATGTGTGTGTGTGTGGTGGAGGGGGGGGGGGGGGGGGGGGTGGCGGGGGGGGCTGTTTGTTTCTCTCAGAGTCTGGTTGTTATTTACAATATGACAACAAGGGAGTGAGCGTTGAGACTCGAACGGGTCGGGTGGAGGGGGGGTGGAGGAGGTCTCCTGACGTGGACAGGAAGAGCTGGAGGAACCCCCCCCACCCTCCCCTCCTCCTCTCCTGGTGGGTGGATGATGCCGCTCAGAGGGATCCACACTTAATTACTCAGACAAAAAAAATAAAATAAAAAAAATAAAAATGGAGGAGAGCCGTCGGGCGGTCGAGCGAGCGGGAGCGACGTGGGGGTGGGGTGGGGGGGCGGCGGAGTCATCAGGCCAGGTAGCTGTAGGTGTCCTTCTCTCCGTCCACTCGCTCCAGGTATTCCTTCTCTATCAGGATGTCGATGCATTTCTGTCCAACAGGGGGAGACAGACACATTCAGTCTGATGTCCTTGTTCCCTGATCGGTTCTACATCGGTTCCCTGCTCTCCCCCCACCCCCACCCCCCACCACTGATCAATACCAGTTACCTTGATGACGGGGACTCTGGGCTTGAACCGGGACGACAGCTGGTTCAGGACTTCAGCGAGGAGCTGCTGGTGTTTCAGGACCTTCCTCATCTTCATGATCCTCACAATGGCCGCCTGCCGACACACACACACACACACACACACACACACACACACACACACACACACACACACACACACACACACACACACACACACACACACACACACACACACACACACACACACACACACACACACACACACACACACACACACACACACACACACACAGTTAAGAGGCCAGACAGGAAGTGTCCAGGGTCGGAGGTCAGAGGCGAAGCGTCCCACCTGGATGAGCAGCTTGCGGTCCTCCTCGATGTTCTTGTGAGTCGTCTCCTGCTCCTGCTTCTGCTCCGTCTTCATCGGTACGTTGATGTTCACCCTCAGCTTCTTACTGCAGGAACACACCAGGACATCAAGCACCGGGGGGTGTGTGTGTGTGTGTGTGTGTGTGTGTGTGTGTGTGTGTCTCTCACTTCTTGTATCCGAGGAACAGTTTGATGACGGTGTCTGGTTTGAAATCCACCTCGTCAACGTTGGCGTTCTCATCCTCCAACACCTGAAACACACAAATCCTCTGATTCCCTGTTTCCTCACAGTAACATGGAAATTGTTCAAACATCAGACTCTGTCGCCCTCCAGTGGCCACAGGAGGAACAACAGGTGAAACTCAGGGACTGTCCACAGGACCACACCGTTTCATGTCACCATGGTTTTACACGGAATTTTAAAATGCCGCCTCGGCGTCGACGTGCCGACGGACAAGACGCTCATCAGCTGAAAACGATGACGTCCACTCACCAGCAGCTTGGACTTCAGCAGGATCTGCAGAACCTGAACCAGGATGTCCTGAAACAAAGAGTGTGTGTGAGTGTGTGCGCAGCTGATAGAATGTGTGTGTGTGTGTGTGGGAGAGAGCTGAAGGTGAGGATGGCGTGTCGTGCTCACGGTCTTGATCTGTGTGCTGTCGGTCAGCTGCTGCACGGTGTAGCTGTCCTCGGTGTTGTACTGCAGCAGGATGGCCATCTGGAAGGTGGAGGCCTGCAGGGTGTACCTGCAGACAACAGCAACACTGTCAGCTCCCAGCAGCACCTGAACGCCTCACGATGGACCAGCAGGGTCCAGACAGGGCGGTCTGGACGTGATGTCAGTGAACACACCACCACCACATTCAGGGCACTGCAGCGCCCCCTGTGCTCACAGTGTGTCACTACGTACCTGTTCTTGAAGCAGTTGGTGACCAGCTCTCCTTTGGACAGGTGGTAGAGCCAGGTGAGCTTCCTGCCGCTGTGTCTGCTGGCGTAAAACGCTGTGAAGCGCTGATAGCTCCGCTCCAGCTGAAGGACAAGAACACACACACACACTCAGTAGAGTTCTGTGGGTCTCTCACACACACACACACACACACACACACACACACACACACACACACACACACACACACACACACACACACACACACACACACACACACACACACACACACACACACACACACACACACACACACACACACACACACACACACACACACACACACACACACACACACACACACACACGTTTACCTCAGACGGCAGAGCGAAGGTACACGACTGCTGGAAAGGCCACGACCCCGAGCTGAGGACCTGGATACTGAAGTCCACTGGAGGGAAGGAAACAGATCATCTAATGAAGCCTTGAGGACGTTTCCACAGTCACTGATCTCTAAGTGTCACAATTAGAACGTGTGTGTGTGTGTGTGTGTTCACTGACAGTCCAGAGGCTCTGAGTTGGTCAGATGTTTCTTGAACTGCTCATTGAGGTCTTTGCTGACTCCGATGTCCTGAAACATCCTCTGTAGTTTGGACGTGTACTCGAAGCCACAGGCTTGCTGCAGGAGGAGGAGGAGGAAGAGTTGAGTCCGGTTTGCCCCTCTGTGCCTCAGCAGCAGGTTAGAAACGCCGGCGGCGCCGTACCTTCAGTTTGGAGATCATGCTGGCCTCGGCGTCGTCGCTGGCACTGTTCTGGTGGACGAGGCGTTTGGCCAGCATCTTAGCGTAGAACTTCTGGAACACGTCTTTGTCCTCGATGTACTTGAACACCACCATCTGGAAGAGAGGAGCAGCTGAGCGGGTTCTGCTGCAGAAACCAGACCAGGACTTCCTCCTCAGTTCCCTTTAAAAGCCGTTTCAGGCTCCGTTTCCATGAAAACACATCGTCTTTCTTTTCTACTTCTAAAAAGTCTAAAACGATGCCCGTTTCCACGGCAACAGCAGGAGCAGGGAGGATGTGGTAGTTGTGATGTGAAGCTGTACAGCTCGGGGCTCACCACTTGGTTGAGCGTGTCCTCCAGCTCGGCCTCCTCGGGGTTTTTGGAGCTGAGGAGGAAACACAGGAGTCAATAAGAGGAGGAGGGGCTGCTGGCGCCCCCTGCTGTCCGGAGCGACTCACCTCTTCTTCAGGAGAGAGTCACAGTATCTGGCCAGCAGCTCCGGAGACTTGCTGGATGACTGAGCCATCCTGGTGACGGCGTTGTTGTTGATGAAGCGACCGCAGGCCTGAGGACCAGACGGAGGAGGAGAGGTGAAGCTCCTCAGTGGAGTGACGGCAGCTTCAGTCTGTTATTTACACTCTCAGGCTCCAGGGTCTGACTCCTCACAGATTGTTTACTCTTATATGGTGAGTCTGAATGCAACTCAAATTAAATCCTCTGCACCTCCTGGACAGATTGACCTCTTATATTTATTTATTTATTTATATTCATTCAAATGTAATAATTAAAAAGCACAAAACGTCCAATGCGACAGTCTGAATGAAAAGGAGCAGAAGATCAGTCTTATATCTGCCCCTTGTGACCTCACAATCACTTTACATCAGGCTGTCATTAATGTTAATGTCCAACTTTCATAATATTTACAGTTTTACATGTATTTTTGTGCATTTCTGTACAGTATTTTTAATATACAAATACAAAACCATAATTTTCATGTTTGTCCAAATCAAACTCACACTAGTTCTAACGTTGTAGATTTTGTGTGTTTCTTGAATACCAGGAGAGTTCCTGGCTGTTTTACTTCTTTCTGAAGTTACTTCCATAAACTACTTCCTGTCACTGTGACACTTCCCTCCTTTGGACCTGAACCTGGTTTTTTTTTTTTTTAAAAGACGTCTACATGACCTTAAAACTGTCCTGACATTGTGAACCTGCCAGACTCCATGGAGGGAAAATAAAACCCAGCGTTCAGCCTGACCTCCGTCATGACGGCAGATGACCACGAACAAGTTTTCAAGTGAAACGGCAACAGCATTTCAGAAAAGTTTCACTTTGACACAACAAGGCGATGAAGACGATGCAGTTAACACGTTGGTCCACTAGTTGGAGCTGCTGGTTGTTCTTGTGATGAAGACACACGCAGCAGAGAACAAAGAGCTCTAAACACTACCATTGCTCTTATTGTCCTAATAATGCTACTGAGCATGTGCAGAAGAAGTATTTATTACGGCCGTGGTGAGCATGAGCAGCAGTAACGTTGAAAGGAAATATTACGTTTTCCCTCGTTTCCATGGAGAAGGAGCGTTTTCAAAAACTTGTGTTTTCCGTTTGTTGTGGTGTAAACCAACATTCATTCATTCCAACTGAATTTATACTTTATAAGATTCTGAATGTCGTCCCAGAGTCAGAACTTTAGTTTTATCAGTCTCCACACACACACACACACACACACACACACACACACACACACACACACACACACACACACACACACACACACACACACACACACACACACACACACACACACACACACACACACACCACTGACCTTATCGAGGGCGGCCACGAAGCCGGCGTCGTTATTGAAGGCAGACATGACCAAGGCGTTGTACTTCTTGTGGACGTCCAGCGTGGTCTGGACGTAGACTTTGGGGTCCTGAACAAGGAGCAGATTCAGTATCTTCCTCCAACTGGTTGATGGAACTTCAGCAACAATAGTAACTGATTACTTTCCATCTGCAGTAACTATCATGAGCCCTGTTCTCATCCAGCTTCTGCTCTCGTCTTGACTTACGTTGAGCGCCGCCTCGCCACACTTCTCGATGGCGGCCAGGCCCTGGTTGTGGATGTGAGTCTCCAGGAGCTTCTTCAGTTCTCCCAGGCCGTCTGTGATCCGAGACACCAGGTTGTACATGCGGCCCAGATCTGCGGAGGAGAAGAGGTGGTTCAGCCTGATGGAGGAGCCCAGCCGAGGTGCAGGCATGAGGGAATGTGTCCGCTGAACGGCTCCATGCATTTGTGGGATGAGCAGCAGGGTTCTTCTGAAGGTCACCTTCGTTCTTGTCTGCGTCCAGCAGGTTCTGGAACTCCGTGTGGAAGATCTCCAGGTGCTTCTCGATCAGGACCTGCTCACACTTCCTGGCCAGCTCGTCCTGGGTGGACTCATGGAGGTAGACCTGTACACGCCGCTGCTCCTCCAGGAGGCGCGCCTCAGCCTACACACACACACACACACAGACACAGACACACACACACACACACACAGACACAGACACACACACTTAATAAACCACAACTTTGGCCCGGTTTTTAAGAGAAAAGACAACATTTTTGCATTTTCGTTTCAGAGTAGTTTCTTGCTGACAACGATGTAGTCTCATCTTCACCCAATTCCAACGATAGCAGAGCATTTTCACAAAGTTCCACCTCGAGCGCGGTTTGGTAGTGTTGTGAGTGTTTACTGAAAATATAACTTTACTTTTCAAAGTTTTCCATTTTCACTTGAAAACGTTGCCATGTCGACCACAACGAAAACACATGGACAGTCACACCTCTGTGTGTGTGTGTGCTGACCTTCTTCATGTACTCTGTGACGGGGTTCTGCTGCAGGAACTCGGTGCTCTCTCGGGTGTAGAAACGCTCGGTGTCGGTCAGGAACTGACACTCAAAGTATTCTTTGTACACCGACAGCGTGGGACCTTTAGCGAAGGCGTCCTCCTCATTGAGCCCGAGCTCCACTGCAGGAGGAGGAGGAGGAGGAGCAGGAGTCAGTGAAAGCAGGTCTGTGACTGGCGAACCTCCACCCCCCCCAGCGTGCAGCAGGACGTACCGTACGACTGCACCACGCCGCTGATGAGGCGGGTGTTGATGGTCTCGCCGTTCCTCTCCCTCTCGATCAGCTTGAGGACGGCGTTTGTTACCTGGCACACAGAAGAGCCGAGGGTGAACACACCTGCGGTCGCTTCCCACTCTGCTGGTGGAAAGAGGAAGTAAACGCACCTGTTTGTTGAGGGGTCGGAACAAACACTCCCTCCAGGTGACCAGAGCCAGCTGAGAGAGAAGAGCAGGTCACACATCAGGTCTTTATTCAGAAAAGATTTGGGTTGATAGATTTTCCTCTCTGTATTGAGCTTTAGGTATTATGTCGACTTTGTGATTTTTATTTGTGCAAACTACTCCCTAAAGAAACTTCAAACCAGAGAAAATCAAAACATTATCACCTTTTTAGCCGGACGCCGACTCAGACGGTTCAAAATCAAGTGACTTCTTGTATTTCACATCAGGGGGTTTTGTTTTTATTTTTGAGTTTGGAGACAAAGACTTAAAAACATTTTCTGTCGTTTTAAGTAGAAAAAAAACAACCTGAAACTTTAAAAGCAGGAAAAACGAAATCAGAATCTTAAGAGTTAGAATGTGGAGTTCCTCAGGGCTCCATCCTTGGTCTTCTAGTAAGAATGTTTGGTGTTTGAAGTGAGTTAAGGTGGAGGAGCAGTTAAATGCCGTCGGCCACTGTGCTGTACCAGCGCCACCCGATGGCCAAAGATTGCATCATGGAAACTTTGTAAAGGTTGTACCAGACGGAGCCTGTTGAGGTTCCGGTTCCTCTTTAACACACATCCTTTCCAGGGCAACACCTGCAGACCCCCCAGAGGTCAGACCTACCGAGTAGATCTCGTAGATTCCCTTACGCCCTTCGTCACACTCTCGTCTGACCCAGTGGCGGTTGAGGTAGGCACAGATCCCGTTGAGGACCTTACTGGAGAAGCGATAGTCCTCCCACTGTTGTGTGTAGAACTTCAGCACACACTCGTCCATCAGGTCCTCGCCGTCCTGCAGAGGGGGACCAGTTGAGGACCGGGAAGTGTGTGTGTGTGTGTGTGTGTGTGTGTGTGTGTGTGGTGTGGTGTGTGGGGGGGGGGGGGGCGTCGGGCCTCACCTTCAGCAGGCTGGTCAGATAGTTCTTCAGGAACTCCTTGAGGCGCTTGTAGAGCTCCAGGCCCACAAACTGAGCCCCCCCGGGAGTGTTGGACTTTTTGGAGGGCTTGGCTGGCGGCACGGAGCCGCGGCCCTGGCTGGACTGGTGGACGCTGGTACAATAGTTATATACATGTCTGATGTCAGAGGTCAAGGTGGAATAATGTTTTCTTCCATTTTTGTTTCAGATCAGAGAAGCAGAAAAGTATTGGGAAAATCTAAAGCAACATCTTTTATCTAAGAAAGACGACGCTTCACGTGAAAACGTTTGGGTTTTCGTTTCTGAAAAGTTTCCTGTGTAAACAGCAACGTTCTGAAAAAGATGTAGGTTTCATGTTGGTCCACTAGTTGGCGCTGTTAGTTTTCATAATGAAAGAGCACGCACGCACACCCGCACGCACACACGGACCTTCTAGTGGACAGACCTCCAAGTTGAATTGTTATTACGGTGACTGTCAAAATAAAACTACCAAGTCGGATTGTTATCATTGTGACTGTCAAAATAAAACTACCAAGTCCAGGAGAATATGGACTGGGAGCCATGACGCAACGGAGGAAACTTTGTTCTGATTGGTTCTACTGAGCATGTGCAGAACTACTGGTTACCACCAACGTGGTGACCTGGACCTGGAGCAGCTTTTGGTCCTCATGCGTTTCCAGAAAGTGTTGCTTTTATTTGTCGACATGGCAACAGAGCCCAAGCATGTTCCAAAAGTTCAACCTTGGGAGCCGTTCTCAAAAAGAGTTTTCAGTGGCTCACCATTGTGTAAACAAAGACAAAATCGTTGCTATGTAACCGGACCCTGACCCTTTGGATTTGGACAGCCCGGCTCCACGCCTTCCTGTAAACAGCTCCCGTCACCACATTCCTCAGATGTATGCGTGTAACGTCCTGAGTAAGAATGTTAGGAATGCTTCACACCTCAGTCGGGGACACATCCCAGCTCCGAGGGGAGCTACCAGTGTTGAACGCGGTCGGTCTGTGACAGCTGGTAAACAAAAACCAGTTATCGTGTCTGATTTAAGAATGGGCGGAGCATCATCTGGTCAATGTCACCTGTGCTGACTTGGTCAAACAAACGTGGAGGTGCAGGAAGGGACCACCAATTAACCATCTTCATTCTCAGGGCCCGTTGACATGGCAACGATTTCAAGTGAGAACGCAGCATGACGACGGTGCTCAGAGCCACTGAAAAAGTAACTATTCAAAAACGATCAGACTCCATCGCCTTGTGGTTGGACGACAACACTGTCTGTGTAGTTGTGCAGTTCTGCACATGCTCAGTAGAGACAATCGGAACAAAGTTCCCTCCGTGGTGTCATGACTCCCAGTTCATATTCTCCTGGACTTGGTACTTTTATTTCATCGTAATAACAATCCAACTTGGTTTTATTTTGACAGCCACCGTAAAAAAAGTCCAACTTGGTGCTCATTGTTCTCTACTGTGTGTGTGTGTGTGTGCTTTCAGTACTAAAATAACCAACAGCACCAACTAGTGGACTAACATGCAAACTACACTATTTTCAGTGTTCTTGTTCACTTTAAACGTTGTCGTGGAAACAGGGCCTCAGTTGAACTACAATATCACATCAAAAAAACTCCAGGACACAGAAAACATCTCCAGCTGTTTGTCCCAGAGGTTACCCCATTCAGACGACCGAAGTAGACGTACTAACTTGAAACTACTATTTTTATGAAGAATCTTCCAGTCCTGCTTGTTTAGGTATTAACGAGTATCGGGAGGAACAACCTGAAAAAATGTTTCTGTGTCGGATGAAAAATCCTGTCGGGAAAAAAAAAAAGACCCGTTTGGTTCTTTAAAGCAAAGATGTATTGCCCATCTAATAGACTTTAACTTGTGTGTGTGTGTGTGTGTGTGTGTGTGTGTGTGTGTGTGTGTGTGTGTGTGTGTGTGTGTGTGTGTGTGTAAACACTGTAAAACAGATTTAGGTCTCTACATGGACGCGACAAGCAGCAGCAGCAGCAGCAGCACTCCCCCCTCCCCTCCCCCCCACTGAGCTGCACCCAGCACCACGCCCCCTGCTGGCTCTCACAGGATACGTGTAGAGTTCCATGTAGCGCGACTTGGCCATGCTTTGCCGCGTGTACACCTGCTGGATGCCCGCCCGCAGGTCGTCCCATATCTGGTCCAGGCCTATCTGTTTCAGTCCGTGGGGGTTGGGGTTCCTGTTGGACGACATGGTGGCGTCTCCCTGCCGCTGCCCTCCCTGTCCCGCCCCTCCGGCTCCTCTCTCCTGGCTTGATCGGGGTCCTGACTGGCTCGGCTCTCACAGTGTCTGGTCCATCTGGTGGCAGCGGCGCTTCGGGGTGCTGGGCTCGTTGGTTGTGAGGCGGGATGCAGTCCTGCTCTGCCGGCCTAGGTGGCGCTGTCTGCTGCCACTCCTCCCGTTGAAAGCTTGGGCGCTCTTCACCAGGTGACCTGTGGAGGAAGTAAAACATGCTCTGGTCAAACGGCTGGCCCGAACCTTTCCACTGGGGGTCCCAGTGTGTAACACAATCCTGAAAACGTTTTCACCGTCACTAACCTCTAAAGCCCCTCTATGTCAACACAACCGTTTCATTTTCACTATAATATACATTTTAAAAGTTTCCCAGGCCTTCCAGTGAGGTTTGCATCTTCTAATGGTGTGTGGGTTTAGTCCAGGTACTCTGGATTCCGGTCAGTGTAAGAACCTTGGCGTCACCTGTGCAGGTGAACTTGCCTCCACACACTGTCCTCTGGATCAGATCCAGCACACCGAGACCCGAGGAAGTCTGACTTCAACCTGCAGCATCAGGTCAGTCCCACAGGCCTGATCACCTGACCGCAGCCTGACGTCACCCAGCTAATGACAGATTAGTCCACTTCAGCATCGCCCTGCTTTCCTGACTGCGGCTTTACATCCCGTCTGACACCATTTGTACGCCGGTACGAGCTCAGAGCGGCAAACAGAGGCGTCACACAGAAAGATGTGTCTGCACAGGTCACAATCATTACCAAGAGAACAGAGATCAGAGGCTGTAATTTCATCTGTGCTGACAGGACACTGCAAGGCGGCTGATCGGAGGCCGAGTGCACAAAAACACAGACGGTACCACCCGTCACACACTTTCCCTCCGCACAGCAGGTTGGAGAGCGCTGGACACACAAAGTCTGGTAAATGGGTCAGAGGCGTTTGGAATGTTGTGAAGGCAACACCATAGGACGCGAAGAGCAGATGGCTATATTTAGGATGGTTTGAGGAAAGGGTTCCTCCAGGAAAACAGTGACGGTGTTCATCAGTGTTAGCACCGGGGGGGGGGTCAATTTAAAGGCCCATGGGTCAAAACTGAACGGCTCCAATCCAGTCAAACCAAGTCAATTTTTACTTGCTGAAGAATCCTGATGCTGCCATGAAAGCTAGCGACCTCGTTGCTATCGAACTAGCCTTAAAGCCATGCTTTAAAGTGCGCATGCTAAAACCCCCAGGATGCAACAGCTATGAGAAGATTGTTAGACATTTCACTGCATTGTGCACCAGAAGGTTTCATTAAAATTGGCTTTATGTTGTAAGAGTCACTACTTTTCCTCGTTTCTCGCCAAGATCGCTGCACTCACAGCCGCTAACATCTCAAGTTTGCAGACCGACACGACAAAACGACAAAGACGACGTAGAAGTCGGGGTAAGAAAACAATATGGACACAGTTCAGATTTCACCCAGCCGACGTTGAGCAGAAAAATGCAATCTGCAGAGAATACAAAACACATGTTACGAGCAAAAGTTTGAGCAGGACCGATTGATTTCACGTTCCACCGACTCAGCGCTGCCACAGGAAAACACTTTGATCAGGGAGACACGTGAATACACACCAGTCAACAATAAACACAGGATGTGCTTTAATTATACATACATTAATAATAGGAGGAAGTTTCTACAGTTGTCCTTCAGATCACAATTCAATAGATACGAGTAGCTCTGCTTTAAGCTCACTCAGCACATCTGGAATTCATTTACTATCAAAACAATATTACATCCTTGGTTTTGTACGTGATGAGAATCGTGGACTTTAGGAGCACATCCGAGTTCAATGTGAAAAAATATAGAAAGTTGAGATGAAATTAGCTGCTCCAATTCTCAATCATTCTGGGTTAATGTGCTTCACACCTGTATGAAAATGACGACATGGCTGAGGAGTGAGTTGATGGTAACAGTATTTATGAGGAGTCCTGAAACGCTGCAGCTGCTGCACTGAATGCAGCCTCGTAGAAGCTGCAGCACACTATATTTAGAAGCTGCAGCCACCAACGTCTCCGAGCTTCCAGAGACGAGGACTGGACTCCGAGGACGCAACGGCACAGTGAGGACGAGTCGGAGCGAGCCGGGCTCTTCACTTCATGCACAGAAAAAAAACCCAAAAACAATCGTCACATGACTCGGCGCCCGTTGACACACGACGATTCAATGAAAACACATCATTTCAGAAAAGTTCCGCGGTTACAGGGCAACGTTCTGAAAAAGATGTTGGTTTCCATGGAAACAGTGAAAACAATGTTTTCATGTTGGGCCACTAGTTGGTGCTGTTAGTTTTGGTGCTGAAAGCACACACACACACATACGGAAGAGAACAATGAGCTCTAAACATTAACACTGGGAGAACATGGACGTTCTAGTGGACAGTAGGGATGGGGTTGAGCCGATCCAGTATCGGTATCGGGTTCCAATACCAAAATAATTCACGGATGGGATATTTACAATCTAAACTGCGGAGATTTCTGATCCATGAAGTCTCGTCTGTGTTTTACTGTTGCTGAAATGACTCCACAGTGTTTCCCTGCCGGCTGCTCTGCTCGCTGGCTGCAAAATGTGGAATGGATTTCCTGATTGGAGACGGGTGGCAACGGGGGGCTTTTCCACCGGAAAGAACCAGGTTCTAGTTCTGGTCCTGGGCCAGTCTTAGCACCAGTTCTTTGTCCTTCCACCACCAAAGCCCCGGCCTATCAGGGGCTAAACGGGTGCTAAGCCGGCGCCACATCGTTGCTGGGCCAGAGCGGGGCCTGACACGTCAGCTGGAGGCGGAGTTATCGCTGGAGGTATCACTACCTATGAGGGGGAAGAGACGCTGAACCGGCTTTCTGAAATCTACAGGGAACACAAAGTCCTGGAGTGGTTATAGAGAAAAAATTAAAATAACGCGTGGGAACGATATAATAACTCGTTCCCTCAAGTTAATAAAGCGAGGGAAGGAGATAATTTAATCTGTGATCGTGGAGCCGGTGGCTCTCCAGAGACCTGCAGAGCTCCTGCTGTCACACTAAGTCAGCTGCATGAGATATTTAATTTAGAAGCAGTTTTCCGTTGTGGTTTTTTTCAGGCTTTTCATGGTGACATCATTGTAACTAACTTCACTTCCAGGTCTTGTACGGCGTTATGACCACAGGCTGAGGTCTGCATGAGGCAGCAGGGGGCGCTCCGCTATGAGACGCTCCACAGAACGTCTTTATAATGAAGCCAGACTTTTGGTTCATCAGGAACTACTAAACAAACTACAAACTACTGGAAATGAAAGCTTGGAGCTTTTAGCCATAAAATGAGCCTTTTAATGGCTTCATGTGAAAGAGAACTTTAATCAGAGCATTTATGTAGGTTGCCATGGAAACGGCTGTAGAGCAGCGTTCTATCATTCTACACCTCCATTCCTCCATGTTGAAGCTTTTGATTCAGACACGTCCAGAAATAAAGTCAAAGGAGCAGAAATTCACTATGTAAAGCTGAAATGTTGATAAATAAGCCCCGAGCTCATTCATGTGTTATTAATTATTATTATCATTATTATCTCTTTGGCCACTCCGGAGCTCCGGACTAAAACAAGACGGACGTGAAAAAACAAGAATAGAGGGACGAGGACACTCAATGTTTTCTGGCTCTTTACAACGTGCAATGTTAGCAAAGCAACGCAGCAACGTGCAATGTTAGCAACGCCATAGTACAGCGAGGCGGCGCTCTGCAGCCAGACGTCAGCGTTTTAAAAGTCCAGCTCGCAGAGGAGAACAGCACTGACATCAAAACAACGAACAGCAGCTCCTCCAGGCTGTCAGCAGTCGATTCACACCTCCGTGAAGCTGCGTCCTACTCCGCGCTAAACTCCCTGAAAATAGTCCCAATGGTTGGAGCTGCATTAGAGCTGGAAACATTCTGTTGGTGCTGCGCTGCTAAAGAATTTCCCCCGGGATTAATAAAGTCATTCTGAGGTTTTAAAGATAAAACTAGTTTATTATGAGACGATGACGTCACGCGGACCCCCACATTGTCCAAATGAAACAAAAACAGTTTGTACTGTTTCCTCCTCTGTCCTTATCAGGGCTTGACATTAAGGCTTGTCCGGACGTCCGGGCTAGTAAAAGCTTTGCTCGGGCAAGTGAATCATCTACCCACCTTGCCCGAACGGGCTAGTGATTTTTTTGGGCGATATGACGTTTTTTCAGTAAATATCACTTGGTACGATCAACGGATCCCAACATCGCTAGGCGCGGCCATTTTTGCATGAGGTTTCATCGAGATCTCGCGTGATCACCGATGATCGTGTGGGAAAACGGCGTGAAACGTGAATGAAAACATCTGGAGAGCGCTGCTTGTAAGATAATCGTATTTTATTGGTAGCAACAGTGCACCTACATGCAGCACCGGCACTTTAAAATTCTACCCCTCAGCGCACCGGGACGATTTTCTAGCGTACGGCGCATACTGGAACTTTTCGTATTGTCCGGACTGTCAGCCACTACTTTTTTCACACACTTTGAACCCAGCGGCTTAAACAATGAGGTTTTATAGATATACTTTATAGATTTTTACTGGTAAATGACATCCATGCCGACAATACATGGGTGATGTGTGCATCACGTAACGCTGCCCTCTGGGGCCGACCAATCGTCCTCAGAGGAAAATCTTCTCTCGTCACAATCGCAATCAGCAAATACTTTATGACCAGAGATAAAACCATCTGTGTATTTTTGCAGTAATTTACTTGTCCTCTCTTCCTCTCTCTTTTCCTCCAGTCCAGTCTGTCGTCCCACCACGGATGCAGTTTAAAATTATTTTTCTTCTTAAAAAAACAACAAACAAAAAAAACAACAACCTGCAATCCCACAGTGAAATTCACGCCCCATTACAACGTGGACATGTGTGCTTATAGACAAGTGCGGCCTATACTGTATATGTACGAATATATTTTTTCTTTTTAAATATGTGGGTGCAGATTATGTTAATTTTTTTAAAATAGCTTACACTCTACTGTCTGTGGCCCATAGTGACATCAACATTTCTCACAATTACACACTTAAATCGTTATATTACTGTACAGGCAGAACATTTCCTAAAAATTCAATTCAAATAGTATTCAGCAAACTACACCAGCTTCCTGCCCTGTCCATTCCTACACGACCCCTCAGGTGGATTCACGGCAGCATTTATTCACAATCACACACTAAAATCACACCTAATAGAATTTTTAGGCAATTTTTTAAAATCTGACATGACAGCAATATTTCTAATTGTTTTCAGTAAACTGCACCACATTCCTGTTCTACATGAGCCCAGGTCAATTTTCAAATGGATTCACTGCAGCTTCTTTTCACAATTACACACTTAAATTACACCCAAAACATATAATGCTGTACAGAGTAATTAAATAAAAATCCCCACAGGGACAATAAAAGTACATCTGAACTTATTCAGGATGGTGTAGTGACATCCACTCATCTCTCTCTCTTTCTCTCGCTCATTCTTCCCTTTAATTTTTTTGACTGGGAATTATTAAAAGTCTGCCAATATTTAAATAAATATTCATTTCCATACAACATGTACTTGTGTTTTTTTTTTATCACACTATTATAATAAAGCAGCCGGTGGATCCACACACTGCACAAGGTGCCTTTATTTTACACTGACCACCTGTCATACAAAATGTCAGCGCACGCCACTGAATTCTATGTTTTTGTCTCATATTTGTATGAGAGACTGACAGCAGGTCACCAAGAGGAGCACCAGCACTTATTTTTTCCACTTAAAGCACAAAATACATAGTAGAATACAATAATGTATACACAGAGTTGAGAGTCGCAACTTGACATACATCAGCAGTTAAATTTCAAAGGTGGGTAAATGTAGTAAATATCTAAAAAGTTACCCCAAACATTAAAACAAGCAAATTGGACCTCATGCACCCAGCCATGTTGGATCCCCCGACCCCTTGACAAGGGTCCACTGCAAGAGTCAAGTTAATTTAAGTACATCTACTTGTTTATTCCAAAAATTATTAAAGAAACATATAACGATGTATTTATTGGTCGAATTCATACATTACCCAAGCTTATACATTTCCATTAAACTTCGGGCAAGTACAAATTTGTCCGGGCAAGTATAAAGCTGTAAGCACTTGCCCAAAATCCTGAATGTCAAGCCCTGCTTATACTAACCTCAAGTTGTCTTTTGAGAGAATACATGCATACTTTACTGTAGAGAGAGTTCATTACAGCCTCATATAAAATCAACAATGATAATAATGATATTAAAGCAAACAGAGCTCTGATATCCGAAAAGTATCGGTATCGGCAGATATCCAAATTCAGATATCTGGATTGGATTTAAGTGAAAAAATGTGGATCGGTGTTTCCCTCGTGGACAGACCACCAAGTTGGATTGTTATTACAATGACTGTCAAATTAAAACTACCAAGTTGGATTGTTATTACGGTGACTGTCAAAATAAAACCAGTCCCAGGAGAATATGGACTGGGACTCATATTGTCCGATTGTCTCTACTGAGCATGTGCAGAACAACTAGTTACTACAGCTGTGGTGACCAGGAGCAGCGATTCTGCCGTCTATATGGTGACTGAGCTTGAGAGTTTCAAAAAGTTGCACCTTGGGAGCCTTTTTTAAAAGGTTCAGTTTTCAGTAGCTCAGATCATTGTTGTCAAGTATAGGGACACGTAAAATGTGATGAATGTTTTGCGTTTTCACTTTCACACAAATTTCACCAGTCTGCACCGCCCCGACACAAACTGTAATGAAGCTGTCAAAGAGCAGTTTGAGTCATTGTTGGAAATATTCAGAGGAAAGGAAGCAGTTCACATCATGAGTGTAGCATGAAGACAAACTGCAGCTCTTCCTGGTCAGACTGCTGCTCTTTTTACTCCAACAGCAGCTCGAAAACAGCCCCGCTCGTGGCGGCCATGTTTGTTTTTATCACGTGAACACTATGAAGTGGGAAATGGGAACCTTCCCAACTGGTAACTTTTCTATAAACCAACTCCTCCAGCTCCACGTACAGATCGGATCACGAGTCCACCTCAGGACTTCAGGTCAGGCAGCTCCTCTCCAGCCTCTCTAAACAGGCAGCTCTACCTGAGCAGCCCGGGCAGTTGCCATGGTAACTGGGGCAGACAATACCTGCAAGTGGTTGTGGGACGACAGAAGCTGCAGTGTTTTTGGTCTGGAGAAAGGTGCCCTTCAGGGGGCGCCAGGATCTAGTTTCCTGATATCTGACCTAGAATCGCCCTGGCAGCCACGTTACCGCGGCAACAGTCTCTTGGAAGCTTGTTGTGAAACGAGAATCTCACGCCGGTGTTGTGGCGGTCACACGAGACAGGAAGGCGTCAAAGGTCAGAGGACACGGCTGATCACAAGAACGTCAACAGGTCTGTTTGTGTTTACAGAGACTAACGGGGCCACGGTGGAGCTCATCACTCGTTTACTGACCCTCCAATATAATGGCCACTTCACACACACAAAGAAAAAAACGACAGCTAGCAATAACATCTATTCCTGTATTTATTATAAATCAATGTGTTTTTTTCACATCTGATTCTTTATTTTAAATTGGTTTTGTACCTAAATCATTTTTTCTTGATCAGATGAGTGACGAGTATATCAGAGATTTATTGAGTGTCAACATGACAGATTGAAAAATAAGCTCTACGCCTGCTGTGCTCAGTTAAGGTTTCACCTGGAGGTAGAGGTTATGATGGTTGTTATTACAGACCATGGTGTCTCGCTACATCCCGCTACCGCCTGTTACCTCTTGCTACATCCCGCTACCGCCTGTTACCTCTTGCTACATAGTTACTTCTCGCTACATCCTGCTACCTCCTGTTACCTCTCGCTACATCCAGTTACCTCTCGCTACATCCTGCTACCTCCAATTACCTCTCCCTACATCCAGTTACCTCTCGCTACATCCAGTTACCTCTCGCTACATCCTGCTACCTCTCGCTACATCCTGCTACCTCTCGCTACATCCTGCTACCTCTCGCTACATCCTGCTACCTCTCGCTACATCCTGCTACCTCCAATTACTTCTCGCTACATCCTGTTACCTCTTGCCACATCCTGCTACCTCCAGTTACCTCTCGCTACATCCTGTTACCTCTTGCCACATCCTGCTACCTCCAGTTACCTCTCGCTACATCCTGTTACCTCTTGCTACATCCTGCTACCTCCAGTTAACTCTCGCTACATCCTGTTAACTCTCGCTACATCCTGTTAACTCTCGCTACATCCTGCTACCTCCAGTTACCTCTCACTACATCCTGTTACCTCGTTACATCCCGCTACCTCCTGTTACCTTTCGCTACATCCTGTTGTATCTTGTTACATCATCTTATTTCTCATTTTCTCTCATGACTTCACATTATTCAGCCCTGATTACCTAGAATCATCTTGTATTCATCTTAAGCCCAAACAGCAGCCTGTCCTCTTCTGACTTGAGGAATCAAACACACTCAGCCTGTTGTATCCTGGTGTCTACTCCATCTATTGTTGAAATCATGTCTCTTATATGCACCTCTCAGCTCGGCAGTATTGGGCAGTTTCCTGTTGACCTACATCGTCAGGTAATAAAAACATTCAATGGAAAGCGAGCACATTAGTGGCCCAGTGTGACGACAAAACTTACAGTGAGCATTCTTGTGTTGGACTCCTGTTTATCTTCAAACATGCTGCTGAGAAATTGAGAAGTGAGACTTCTTCCAATTTTCAGTCTCTATGTGTCGATACAGACAAATCACCTGGAACCAGTTTGAACAAAATTATCTTCAGCCAGACTTTCAACACGAGATTACCAGAGACAATGTTTTGATGAGTGGTACAAGTTACTGACAGTTAATATCTAATTATAGCTACTTCTTCAAAAAGTAGTGGAATAACTTAACTCGGTACAGATGAGAAAGAGTAACTAGCAAAGTGTCCCCTTTTAATAATGCTCACAAAGCTGTACTATTGTATCGCTAGCATTAGCTGTGCTCTTGGCATTGTTTGGGTCAGTCTAATGACCCATTCAATCCTTAAGTTCATATGATGTTACGTCAGTCAGTGAGAGGAAGATGCTTTATAATCGCAAATTAGAGGAGGAAGATGCACTATAATCTGATGTCAGGGGAGGAAGATGCTCTATAATCTGATGTCAGAGGAAGAAGATGCTCTATAATCCGATGTCACAGGAAGATGCTCTTCAGTAAACCACTGAAAACATTTTTGAAAACGGCTCCAAGGTGGAATTTAATCACGAATGGAGGACATAAATTCTAATCTCACATTACAGACTCAAAACAACGTGATCCTTTCTTAAGTTCAAGCAAAATGTTGAACTCAACCACCAATTTAAATGAATCCCAGTGATCAAAATAAAGAACATTGCAGTTAATGGAAACATGAGCAGATTAATCAATCGTGTAGATTGTTGCTCACAGGATAAGAAATGTTCTTATTGACCTGGAGCATAAATTCATAGTTTCAACACTATTTTTTGAATCATGTTTTAGGTTAAAACCACTTCAGTCCTGATTAAAATCAGAGTATATTCTTTGTGTCTTTTCCAGTTAGGATTCTATTTCAACTCTGGTTTTAGGAATACTGAGGCTTTGTGGGAGTTTAATCACCGTTCAGGGTTCAAATCAAAACTCTACAATCCTCACAGCAACACGAGTCAGAAAAAGAACATTAGTCTGGTTCTGAGAGTTTACCCATGTGAGGACTCAGAACCATAATCAGATGATGTTTCCACGTGTAGCGAGCTGCACATTGTATCTGTAAACTACCCAAACACACACACCACCAACTCAGAACCAGACCGAACCGGAACCAGACTGACCTTAAACCAGCTTGTATCTGAACAGGGACCAGAACCAAATCACGTCTAAACCAAACTGAACCAGACTCAATCTGCTTCTGTCAACTGTTCAACTACAGTCAATGAAACCAGACTGAACCAGAACCAGAACCAGACTGAAACTTCATGTGAAACTAGAAACAGGATCTGACGGTTTTCATGGATCTTAAGGTGAAAATAAAGACAGGATAGAAAGTCAACAACACCAGCACAGCTCTAGCAGAGACCCTCCAGAGGAGGCTATAAACGACACACGATGGCCGCTCAAACGACTGCTTTCAGCGGCTTTCTCCGGATGTTCAGCCCGTTAGAAGCTGCCCTGCACCGGACTGGAGAGGCTCCGTGTCAGCCTCCATCCACTCACACTGTGGCCGTCAGGAGCCGCACAGGGCCGGGGCCATCACCTGGGACAGCCACTGCGGTCCCCTCCGTTAAATCTGGACTCTATAGGCGGGGTGGATAGAAGCTCCAGACTGTGAATCAGGCCGTGTTTCAGCCCGTGTGTCCCGGTGAGGTGGGTCCGGACCTGGGAGTGAGTCAGACGCAGCTACGCAACACGGCGAGCTGCTCCGCTAGCCCGTTAGCTGGAGGCTAACGTTAGCTCGGCTCCCGCTGAGACAACGGGCTCCAATCACCCCGGAGTCCGGCTGTAGCTCCGCATCAACGCTCCGCTGGTGGTGAGCGTTCTCTCCGGGGTGTGTCTGGGCTGGGGGTCGCGAGGGAAGAGGCCGCCGCAGCGCGGAGCTCCTTCGGTGGCGCCTGGCGTTAAGATGGCAGCCTTTAGCTTCTGGAGCGGCTCGATAATGAGTCAGCTTAGCATTAGCCGCGGCTAGCCGCTCAGCCGGAGAAAAGCGCCTCCGACCCTGCGGCCGCGGCTCCGCAGGCGGCTTCTTACCATGGTAGAGGGCTCGTCGTCGCCGTGTGGTCGCTGTTCGAGAGGGTTTCGGGGTTCCGGGCCGGTGTGTGCCGCCGTGTCCGTGTGTGTGTGTCCGCTGCTAACTGCGACCGCTCGCCGCTCAGCTTGCACAAAGATCAACTCCGCGGCCACCGAATCACGGTGCGTTCAGGAACACCCTGAAAACACGACGTCAGCGGAGAGAAGACAGAGGGACGACTGAGAGGGACCACAGAGAAACGACTGAGAGCGACCACAGAGAAACGACTGTTAAGGATCTACCGGGAAACGACTGAGGGGAACTACCGAAAGTCAGACAGACTCGCCTCAGCAATAAGGAGTCGGAAGTTATAAGCGTCCCCTGAACGCATCATGCGCGTCACAGTGACGACTACAAATATGGCCGCTCGAAGGACAACAAACATGGCCACACAGAGGGCGCATGTGCAGTTTTGGCTTCCTAATGAAAGGAGTCAGCATGTCAGTCTGCATTTATCAAAGGAAGGAATATTAGCAATCATATTAGATTCATTTTTGAGATGTTGGATTATAAAGATTTTGTTGACCAAGAAGGTCTTATATGTACTTCTAAAGCGTTTTATATATATATATATATATATAAAACTCTCTAGAACATTCAATTTTGACAAAAGCCTTAAACTACCTGGGATTTGGATATGATTTTTGTGCAGTAATCAAAGTGATTTACAATAATATATATAGTGCAGTTTCTCTTAACCCAGGTCTTACTCCTCGACTTTTGGTGCAGCGTTGTATTCCTCAAGGATGTCCAATTTCACCGAAATTGTTTATTTTAGCTACACATTTTGTGGCTCTCTCCATTATGAATAACCACACAATTCAAGGAATTTGTGTTTTTGACAGACGATTCAAAATAAGTCAATTTGCGGATGACACAGCATTATTTAAAAAACAGAAAACAGTCTAATGGTTGGAAATGCTCTTGACGTTTTCAAAGGTTTCTGGTCTAAAGTTAAATATTAAAAAGTGTGAAATTTTGCCTATTCATACATGCCAACTGAACAATATTTAGATAGGTAGAAACCTATTAACTAAAGCTCAAGGTGTTTAAAAGATTATTTCTCCTTGTCACTCAATGTTTATTTCATCTCAGAATATTAAGAAGGCTGACGCTATAGTATTTCAATTTCTCTGGGAAAATAAAACTCACGATGTTAAGAGGTCACGATTAGTTCAATGTTATGACAGGGGTGGTATTAATGCTGTAGATTTTGAAGCCATGGTTGGTACTCTCCAAAATCTTTTATGTCACATACAAACTCCATGTGGTTCCACATTCCAAATGCTTTATTTAGAAAACCAGGAGGAATAGGATTCCTGTTGAGTTGTGACTTTGAGATCACCAAAATACCTTTAATGTTACGTACATTTCACAAACAAATACTACAGTTTTGAAAAATTACATTCAATCATAATGTTTCACCTCAAAATCCAACTCTGTGGAACAACAGAACAATTTGATCTGGTAGGAAATCTTTATTCAAACAGGACCGGTTTGATAAAAATATAATGTTTGTGAAGGATTTATTGGATGACAATGGTCTTTTTTTTAATTACCCGTCCTTTGCGGATAAATATGACATAATTCCCCGGTCCTTTATTTGAGTTGATCCAAAATTCACTTCTGTATTCTCAAGTAACAGTTTCACTCCTGAAGCTAAAGGTTAATGAATGTGACTTGTTAGTTTATAATTGTACAAATAGGCTTATCAGTGAGAGTTCGAGACAAGTAATTTACCACCATTAAAAAAGAACGTCATTCAAGAAAGGTTATGGTTCAGACAATCATTCAATGAGAATTAAAGGTCATTCTTTATTTGTTAAAAGGACTGATTCCAAAATAATTAATAATATATATCCTGTGGGGCAATCTCTTGAAAGACGGTTTGAATTGGATGTTGACCCTTGTGTTTTTTGTCATTTGTTTTTTGACTGTGGCTACTCAAAGGTATCTTGGACGGATGTCCTCAACGTCCCCCCTTTTCAGATTTCACACATTGTATATTCTATGGTTAATTTGGACTCTTTTTCATCTACTGTCATAAATATTATAATACTTTTGGCCAAATACCATATTCACTGCTGCAAATAGAGGGACAATACACCTTCTTTCTCTTGTTTTATGAACGAATTTAAAATGTATCATCGCTTCCTAATAACTTTCAACGACTGGAAAACTGCACGGATCAGCAGCAACAGAATTTCTACACTTGTTGTTATTTTAATGTCTTTGCTCCGTGTCTGTTTAATTTTACTGATGATATGAAATTTGTTTGGTGATAACCAATCTGTTAAGATACTATTCCAAAAAGATTTTCTTCTGGGATTTATTCTCCTTTTTTTCATAAAAACAGTTTCTTATATTTTTTGTATGTTACAGGGAACAACTTAATCATAATCAAGCAACAAGACATCAGGTGAAGGTCAGATGAAGGTCAGGTGAAGGTCAGATGAAGGTCAGGTGAAGGTCAGATGAAGGTCAGGTGAAGGTCAGATGAAGGTCAGAGGTCAAACTCGTGTGGAACAAACTGTCAGTCTTTTGGTTGTGAAGCAAAGTTTTCACTTCCTTTCAATCTGTTTGGAAGGTTTGTTTCTGTCACCATGGAAACAGAGGAAAACTCAAGTTTTTGAAAATGCTGCTACTAAAACTACAGAAGCGACACGATACGATAAACGTTTAGTTTTCTGCGTGAATAAGAAAAGTAACGAGACGCTTCACTTTGAGTGGAAAAGACGTTTTAATGTTGTTTCTTCTGTTTGCTTCATCTGGAGCTGCAGATCAGAAACCAACTCAATGTGTGTGTGTGTGTGTGTGTGTGTGTGTGTGTGTGTGTGTGTGTGTGTGTGTGTGTGTGTGTGCGGTCGAGGTGTGTCCTCAGACTGTATGTGTGCGGTGGAGGTGTGTCCTCAGACTGTGTTGACCTTGGGCCAGGAACACTCGACCGTCCACCAGGTACGGACTGACGTCTGTCTGCTCAGGCAGCAGGCGACCGCTGGACATCAGCTTAGAGACGACCTGCAGGACGACGGGAGTAAGTGTGAGGACACACACACACACACACACACACACACACACACCTGGCAGACAGGCTCCTCCAGCAGGTTCCCCCAGAAGAACAGGTGAGTCACAGTCCTGTTGGTCTTCAGAGCTTCACACAGAGAGAGGAGACCCTCAGTCCCCATGTTGTTCCTACACACTGACAGCCTGGCACACACACACACACACACACACACACACACACACACACACACACACACACACACACACACACACACACACACACACACACACACACACACACACACACACACACACAAATATGAATGAAGGTAGTATTTCTAATCAAAGCAATCTCACACTAGGAGGGAGGAGAACAAGAGGAGAACAAGAGGAGGAGAACAAGAGGAGGAGAAGAGCAGGAGAACAGGAGGAGAACTCACTCTTTCAGGGAACAGTCTGACCCTGTAAGGACTTCACTCAGATACTCGGCGCCTTCGTCACCAATCCGATTGGACGACAGGTTGACGATCTCCAGGCTGCGGTTGTTCTTCAGCAGGTCGGCGAGGTGTCGCACTCCGAAACAAGTTACACGGTTACTATGGAAACGAACAACAGTCACACACACAGGATGAGGTGTAAAGACAACAAAGTAACAAGCTTTAATCAGTGACTGTTCAACGACTGTTCGGTGACATTGGCTGTTCAGTAGCTGTTCGGTGACCGTGGCTGTTCAGTGACTGTGGTGTGTGCTCCTACCAGCGCAGGTCCAGGTATCGCAGGCTGTGGTTCCTCCTCAGGCCTTCAGCCAGCACCTCCACCCCGCTGTCGCTCAGCTCCATCTTCCCCAGGTGGAGCTCCAGCAAGCTGTTGTTGACCTCTAGCATCTGGGCGACGTGCACCGCCCACTCCTCCTGAAAGACAGTCCTCAGGGTGAAGCCGCAACCTGGCAGCGGTGGCAGAGGGCACAGGAAACCCGGGCAAGTACCTGGAGGCTGAAGAGCAGCGAGCGGCTGACGTCCAGGCAGCGGACACTCCGGTTGGTCTTCAAGGCCTCGCTGAGAGCGATCACACTCTGAGTGTCCTGCAGGGGGCAGAGCTCAGCTCAGGAAGCAACCGACAAATAAAAGTACGAGTCGACTAGATGGTTTGTCCTGTGATGAACTGATGACACTATTTGTGTGTGTGTGTGTGTGTGTGTGTGTGTGTGTGTGTGTGTGTGTGTGTGTGTGTACCAGGTGGCAGTCAGCCAGGTGCAGCTCCTGCAGCGTTTTGTTCACCTGCAGCATTGCAGCCGCCGCCATGGCTCCTCCTACACCGATCTTATTTCCAGCCAGACGGAGAGCCAGCAGCCGGCTGTTGGTCTGCAGACAGACACGCCCACCGTCACGAACAACGTTTTTGAGTGAAAACACGAAACTCTCAGTCTCTTGTGGTCTGGTGACAGATGCATTGTGGGTACTTCATGACACGTGTGTTCAAACATGGTGAAGGACGATACCGAGAGCTGACCCCAGGATCCAAACACACAGCGACACAGACGTGTACAGTCCAACCTGCAGGCTGGCGGCGAGGACTTTAGCTCCGCCCATCTGCAGGTCGTTTAAGGTCAGGTCCAGAGAGAGGAGAGCTGAGTCGTCGTCCTGCCAGCAGACACACGGATCGATAAACCTGCTCAGGTTCTCCTCCAGGCTGCACTCTGCAGCCACAGCCGCACTCACCTGCAGCATGTCCGCCAGAAGCCCCGCCCCCTCATCTTCGATGCTGTTGTAGCTCAGGTCCAGCCCTGCACACACACCAACACAGTGAGACACCTGGTGAGGTGAAGGTTTGTGTGTGTGTATGTATGTGTGTGTGTGTGTGTGTGTGTGTGTGTGTGTGTGTGTGTGTGTGTGTGTGTGTGTGTGTGTTCACCTGTCACATGCTTGTTGTGTTTCAGACATTTCGTTAGGGCGAGGACGTCTGCGTCACCAAGTCTCTGAGGACATTTCAGTCTATTTCCTGTCAGCTTCAAGGTCCACTTCCTGTCAACACAGTCATGTGGTGAACTGCGGCTCTAGAACACGACTTGAACGTGATGATGATGATGAGGAGGAGGAGGAGGAGGAGGAAGCCATTGGGATGAGATCAGGGCGCGTCCAGATGTGCCAGGTTAATTTCTGTCGATTTGACTTTTTATGAATTTCAACCTTCAACAACCGTAATACTATATAAGAAGTGAAAATATTATCTTATATTTTCATTTACTCATTGAAATACCAAGTTTCTTTAGAACTTGTTTTATATTTACATTGTTTTTAAGTTAAATCTAATTTAACCATGAGAAAGAGCCCAGAGGACCCGGATGTAGCCCCGTTAGCTTTGAAAGCTAAACTATTTCTTGTTTCCGGCTGTTTAAAGGTGAAAACGTTGAGCTCTTACCCGGACTCTATGGCCTCCTGTAACACGTCCAAAACATCCGGGACGACTTTTATCTGATTTTCTGCACAAACTGCTTCGTAAACTTCGGAAAGCGTCTTCTCTGCCATCCTCGTTGAGGCCCCTGTTACCACGGCAACCGTCCCGACGGTGTCCGCGACGGACAAAAAGGAGGAAAACAAGCCTAGTTGAACGGGTCCTCGCTGCCTCGCTGCTCACCTGAATAGTGGACAGACGTGGCGACGTTTTAAAAGTTAAATCAAGTTTCGAGCTGAAGAAATGGAACCTGCAGAAGTTCTAAGTTTAAGGAAATTAAAGGCCACTTGAAGGGTTTTCCCACCATAACAATAGTTCTTAAGAGTTTAAAAGATATGAAGAAGTTTAAAGAGGTGAACAGATTGGATTGGAGTGCCATGGTCACGCCCTTTTGAGTTTCGGATGAGATTTTAATACGTTTTCATCGAAAAGGTTTGTTGTATATACTGGCCAGATTTCAGGCCTCGGGGACTTTCCCCCCCGAGGAGGATTGGATTTCACGCATAACGCAAAATGGCAGACTTCCTGTTGGGTTCAGAGTCTGGCCGTCAGTGACTTCCTGTTGGGTTCAGAGTCTGGCCGTCAGTGACTTCCTGTTGGGTTCAGACTCCGGCCGCCAGTGAGAATTTTGGGTGTTCCGATGTGCTGCACACATCTACCAGATTTCTTGGTTGGAGGTGAAACATTTTGCCCATTTTAGCTGTTTAAATGTGAAGACAATGTAGGGGGCGCTGTGGAGCCATTTTGACAGACAAGCAGTGACCTTAAAATGACATTTTAACGTCACTTGTGATGTCTGTGTTAATATCATGAAAGTTTGAGCACATTTAGTCAGAGTAGTAAAATAATAGTCTCTTGCATCCAAATAGGTTCTCAGACCCTAAATACTTCAATATTCAGAGTAATCACATTATCTAGAGATTGATATATACAGTATCTTCATCCGCATAATTGTTGCTTCACCGTCAGGAATCTCACCTGGTTACTATTGACAGCTGAAGATTTGTTTCTGGAAGATTTTTCTATATTTTCCAGTGCGGTTCCATTTGAATCGTTTAATTGTGAAAGTCAATAAATGCAGATTTACCTATAAAGTGATTTTTCTGTGAAGTTAAATTTCAAAGTGCCACCAACACACCACACCGTCACTCCTCCTCTGGTCTGGGACTTTTTATTGTTCTCTGCTGTTTTATACTCAACAATACGTGGAAGTCGGTCTGTACATTTCATCCAAACTCAAACAGGAAAACTAGAAAAAAAAAAAGAAAAAAGAGAAGAAGCAGGAAACAAACGACTACAGTGGAACTTCTAGAGTTTGTGAAACCAGAGCAGGACGAGGTTTAACTGGGGCAAAGCCGCCATCACGTCAGGTCGTCAGGTCGAGATCAATCTGTACAAGTGCTGATTGAGACTGGATGCAGCCGCGAGGAGGCGGCGATAGGCGTGGCCCAGGTGGCGGTGGGTGGAGCCCCGCGGCGGCGGCCTCGTGTAGGGCGCCCCAGGAGACACTGCGGTCTCAGTCTTTGTGGGTTTGAAGCAGTTTGAGTCTGTTGACGAGGAAAGTTTTCGCTTTCTGGCGGTTGAAGCGGTCAGGAGGTTTCTACAGCAACAGTGACCTGTGTGTGTGTGTGTGTGTAGACAGAACACGATGGAGGGAGCTGCAGCAGCTGGAGTTGGTGGTCCTGACGGGAGGTTAAATCCTGAGGTGACCTTTGACCCTCACTGCTGCGGCGTGCTGCCGTCGTTGGTGTCGACGGTGCGGATGATGACGATCTGCTCCAGGCTCTGAGCCGGCGACGGCGGCGGCCGTAGCTGCTCCACCAGCGCGTGCAGCGTGTCCGAGTTGATGGTCTGCTCCTGGTCGGGGTCGAAGGTCACCTGGGTGGTGCCCAGCGGGGAGTCCACCGGCTCCGACTTGAACTCCTGGATGATGGCGGCGGTGGCGTCCGCCGTGGTGGTGGTGGTGGTGGTGGTGGTGGCGTCGGCCGTGACGAGGCCTTTGGGCGTGGAGGGCTCGGGGTTCTCCAGCTCCGCCTCGGGGACGGGACCAAGAGCTTTGGTCTCCTGAGCGAACTTGTTCTGAACGAAGGCCACCGGGTGACTGGAGGCCAGCAGGACCACTGGGACGGGTCAGAGAGAGAGAGAGGGGTCACAGCGGTCAGAGGTCACACAGGGGTCAGATACAGATCACATGCACACAGGTCACTGTGAGACAGTGTGTGTGTGGGTGTGTCTCACCGGCTCTGGCTCTCTCCTTGTGTTGCCGCACTTCATCAGCGTGAGCTTTCTCCTGGTGTTTGATCATGTTCTTCACACTGGCAAACCTGTTTCCACACAGCAGACACTGCACGCCGTTGTTCCCCTCTATACACACACACACACACACACACACACACACACACACACACACACACACACACACACACACACACACACACACACACACACACACACACACACACACACACACAGGTGAGGTACTGACGGGGTGGGGCTGCAGCAGACTGACGGAACTCGTCTACTCACCAGGGTGAAGTCGTCTCATGTGTTTCTTCAGCTCAGACGACGTCACGAACTTGGCGTCACATTTCTCCTGCGGACATTTGTACGGAGTCTCGCCTGAAACCACACCACATCCCATCAGGTACACGCTCAACGGCCGCTTTAACTCTCAGGTGAGACAGGAGATGTCCACCGTGATCAACACGTCTGATACATCTGGGGGCGGAGCCTCACCAGTGTGTTTCCGGGCGTGTGCGATCAGCGAGGAGGACACGGAGAAGGACATGCCGCACAGGTCGCACTGGTACGGCTTCTCGCCGGTGTGCCGCCGCTTGTGGTAGGTCAGCGTGCTGGACTGGGCGAACGCCTGGCCGCAGATATCGCACACGTACGGCTTCTCGCCGCTGTGGAGTCTGTCGGGGACACACAGGAAGCTGGTGAGAGCCGCACCGGCCAGCAGGTGGAGCCGCTCCTCAGAGTGCATCATGGGTAACACACCTGATGTGGATCTTGTAGTTGGACGACGTGGCGAACTTGAAGCCGCAGCGGTCGCAGGTGTAGGGCTTCTCCTCGCCATGGTGCATGCGGCGGTGCGCCACCAGCTGGCACTTCTGAGCAAAACACTTGTCGCAGTCGGCGCAGCTGAACGGCTTCTCACCTGGAAACAACCTGACAGGTGAGCGCAGACCCCGGAGCGTCCTCACAGGACCAGGAGACAACACGGGAGGAAAGACGCTTGGCAACACTAAACAGTACCGATAACGTAATGTTATCAAGCATCTTTGAAGGTAAAGGAAACAGAAAAGATGAAGAAGAACGGCGGTGTGACTGACCCCGCCCCCTGGCTGCTCTCACCTGTGTGGATGCGCAGGTGAGTCTTGAGCTGCGTGGCCTGCCTGAAGGTCTTGGAGCAGAAGATGCAGGAGAAGGGTTTGAGGCCCTCGTGGATCTTCTCGTGGCGCCGCAGGCTGCTCACATCTTTGAAGTCTTTGTTGCACTGTAAACACGACAGCGACCCCTCGCCGCCCGCCATGTTCTGCTCGCCGTCCTCCCGCTCCGTCCCGCCCTCGTCTTCGGCCCCTGCCTCGCTGCCGTTCTCCTCTTCTTCTTCCTCTTCTTCTTCCTCCTCCTCCTCCTCCTCACCCCCGCTCTTGCCCCGCCTCCTCAGCCCGCCCCTGCCCCTCCCTCGGCCCCTCCCTCTCCTGCCTTCGCCGGAGCTCCGCCTCGCCATCTTGGCAGCGGCGGGCTCCTCCCCGCGCGACGGGCTCCAGTCGGCCGACGTGTCGCCGCAGTCCCTCGTGCCGGCGTCAGAGTCGTACGCCAGCACGCTCTCTGTCAGCACGTCTCCTCTTACAGCCGACCTGGGTCGACCTCGCCCCCGGCCCCGCCCCCTCGGCCTGCCTCTGCCCCGCCCCCTGCCTCTCCCCCTGGGGCTCCTGGTGGAGGCACTCGGCTCCGGCTGCTCGTCGCCGGCGCTCTTGGGCCTGCGTCCCCTCTTCCTGCCCTTCCCCCTGCCGCCTCTCCAGAGCCGCGCCCCCGGGTTGTACTCGTCGTCGCCATCTTCCAGCTCGCCGCCGCCACCGACCTCGTCGCCCAGCACACCGTCGTCTCTTCCCTCCCCCAGCCAGTCTGTCGTCACGGAAACGATGGACAGCGGCATCGGTGAGCTGGGGCTGCCAGCGGAGGGGGGGCTGGACGGAGACGGCCCGCCCTCCCGGTCTGCCTCCGACAGCGACGCCTCGCCGGCCTCCGACCAGTGAGGGTTCTCCTCCAGGTACCGAGTCGCCTCTGACATCCCCAGGAAGACGGCGGCGCGGCGAACGGCCTCCTGCCGGGTGCTGGAACCACAGAGCCGGGTTGGGGAGGGGAGGAGTCACATTAACGCTCCATTTTAAACCGTCTCATGTTAAAACAGCTCTGCAGTTTGGTTTCCCGAAAAGTTCTGAAAAGTTTTACGGTTACTCAACATTTTGAAATCGAGAGGAGAAGAAAGGTGGAGCAGTGGAGAGAAGAGAGGTGGAGCAGTGGAGAAAAGAGGTGGAGCAGTGGAGAGAAGAGAGGTGGAGCAGTGGAGAAAAGAGGTGGAGCAGTGGAGAAAAGAGGTGGAGCACTGGAGAGAAGAGAGGCGGAGCCGTGGAGAGAAGAGAGGCGGAGAGAAGAGAGGCGGAGCAGTGAAGAAGAGGTGGAGCAACACCGGGTCACCTGCTGAGGTTCATCTGTCCCGTGTAGACGAACTCCAGAAGCTTCTCCAGCGAGTAGCGGCTGACCTTGTCGGGGTCGAGGGTGGTGACCTCGTGACCCCGCTCCGCCTGGGAGGAGAAGTACTCACTGAAGGCCGCCAAGATGTTGCGGTGCGCCCTGAACTCCACGTCCCGCACCATGATGGTGACGTCACACAGGAAGTCCATCTCTCGCTGCTCATACAGGCGCTGCAGCAGCAGCTTCCCGTGGTTCACGGCGTGAGACATGGCGGCTGCAGGGCGACGAGGGGGAGGGGTAAACGTTATTGACCTCAGAGCCACGTTCTAATCACACAGACACTTAACGGCTCGTATCCATCACATGGAAACTAACGTCCAGACAAAGCTTCTTGTTTCCAGTTGAAACGTTGCCGTGGCAACGAGGTGAACTCACTGTGAAGAGTCTCTCTGCTGCAGTCACAGCTTCACCTGCTGACGCTCCGCTGGAAACTCCTGACGAGACAAAGAGAGCAGCTGAAACTCTCCATCAACACTGAAACTCTCCATCACTGACACTCCTTCACTGAAACCCTCCATCACTGACACTCCTTCACTGAAACCCTCCATCACTGACACTCCTTCACTGAAACTAACCATCAACACTGACACCCTCCATCATTACTGAAACTCTCCATCACTGACACTCTCCTTCAACACTGACACTCATTCATAACCGAAACTCTCCTTCAACACTGAAACACTCCATCACTGAAACTCTTCTTTATCACTGAAACTCTTCTTTATCACTGAAACTCTCCATCAACACTAAAACTCTCCCATCAGAAGCTGAAACTCTCCTTTATCACTGAAACTCTCCATCACTGAAACTCTCCTTCAACACTGAAACTCTCCTTCAGAAGCTGAAACTTTATGAAACTTTGCTCGGCTGCTTCAGTTTCTAAAATAAAAGCTCCCCCCGCTTGAGGCCTGGTTCGGATGCTAATGCTAAATGGCGCACTGTTTGCGCATTAAGGCGGCTGGTCGCGGCTGTCTGCTGCAGGGTGACCGCAGCCGGGGGGGACCAGGCTCCAGACCCAGTCCACACTCACTCCGGACTCAGCCCGGCCCTGGTCCAGACCCGGTCCCGGGCGGACTGCCTACTAGCCGCGGAGCAGCAGGAAAGAAGCGGGAAGCTTTGTGCTCTTATTTCGAAGGTTTTACCGGCGGACCGACGTCAACCGGCCGCAAACAGTCGCAGGCGGCCCGGTAAGAGGCACCGGAAGCCCGGGCGGACGGATTAATCCCGTCCGACCAGGTACAGGCCGGATTATAATCCAAACAGCCCAGAATAAAAGAGAAAAGTACCTTCTAATATCCGAGAGCTGCAGCCAGGAATCATGTGACGTCACGATCTCGCGAGAGTTCGTCCGCGATCAAAGACAGTGAAGGGTGAAGAGGAGGGACCCCCCCCCCCCTTGTTGGTGTTTACTGTTGCCCAGCGCTTCTGGGCAATTTGCGCTGCGCACATGACAGTTATCTGCGTAAAGAACCGTCGATCGCGCTGCGCATTTTACCAAGATAAAAGACAAATGGTCATTATTTGCTTTTTCTTGACAGCTTTGTTTGTCTCTCTCACACACACACACACGCACGCACGCACGCACAGTGTTTAGTGTTTGTTGCGGTTTCTTGTTATTGTGTGTACACGTGTTACTGTGTGCTACTGTTACAGGCAGAGTTTTAAGACATTTTTCTACATTTAATTTTTCTCAGACAATAAGAACAACTATTATTAGTATTGTTGTTGATCAACAAGGAGCTCTGGGGCCGACGGCGGACCACTTCTGGTTCGCGAGGTCGGCCCTGTGGGGCGAGTTCCTCCCGCGTTGGGCTTTGGGGGGCCTGGGTGGTGGTTCCCCTGTCTAGAGGGGGGTTCCTCTGGTCCCCTGGGGTGGAGTATGGTGGACGAGTGGTGGGCTCACTTGCTGGGGCCTGCGACTTGGGGTGTCGTTGGTCTACGTGACCCCGCCACACCTGGACCAGATCTCAGGAGTCACTCCGGGTCCTGACGAGACTCACTGAGGCGTAGAATCCTCCAGGACTCGCTTGGTCGGTTTCTCGGCTCCGGTGACTTCTCGGAGCTGGAAGGAGTTTAGATGTGCAGCCGCTGGACGGACATTGTTTTCAGTGTTTCTGCCGTTTCCATGGAAACGCACATTGTTTTCAAAATGATTCAAACTAATGAAAGGAAAACGCACGAACGATGAAAAACACCTGAAACGTTGTGGTGGAAACGAGGCCTTAAACACACATCGGTATCATTACATGCAAGAAGATAAAAGTCAGTGCTTCAGTTTGAGAAGCTAAAAGAAGAAGCAGAACTCGGGTCCTGATATCAAACGTTCACTGTTTATTTTTATAATTCTTATGACAAAGTCAGACTATCTGTATAGAAACTGTACACGAAGCAAGGCACTATACACTGCAGGCTTCTTTCTTTTCACTGCTTCACCCTGAATCTGTACAGAAACATTCACCCACATCACCCCCACAACTTTATTACACTTTTTATTCATTTATTAGTGAAGCTTCTTTGTATAAAATCCCTCTATTGATTTTCATATAAATACGGTTTGAAGCAGCTGGTTGAGAAGCGGCGGACGAGTGAAGGACGACGGCGAGTCCTCCGGCCGCATCGCACACCTGTCCACATCCACACCTTCACTGTTGTCCAACTCAACTATCCCTCAAGTGTGAAAACAAACCGAGCCGTCCTGCTGGAGCTTCTCCATTGTCAGAAGAGTCCTTTAGCTTTCTTCACGTTCACCTGCTTCCAGGCCGGCAGGTCGGCGTACTCATCCCGGCTCATCTCCAGGACTTCCTGTGGGGTGGGGTGGGGGGGGAACAGCGCATCAGTCTTACAATGAGCCACCAGGCTGAGGAAACACACCCTTGCGTCACTGAGAAAACACACGTTCATCTCTGAAGTCGGTGGATGTTTTAACGACATGATGCACAAACGACTGGCCTGTGGTGTGAGGCGTGAGAGGATGACAGTCAGGCTCCGGTCACAACAACGTTTCAACTGAAAACACCCACATTTTGGAGCGTCTGTTCACACGACAACCAAGGTGGAACCGCCGAAAACACGACTTTTCAATATGCGCCGACTGTATCCGTGGAAACGGGGAAAACGCAACTTTCTGAAAGTGTGACTTTCTGAAAACACTCCAAATCCGTCTCCATGGAAACGGGGAAGAAAACAACTTTTTATTAAATTTTTTTTAAACTGTGACTTTGTTACCATGAAAATGGGGAAAACGCAACTCTTTGAATAAGTTGCACACAGTCGCCATGGAAATGGGGAAAATCAACTTTCTAAAAACATAACCTAATGAAAAAACGCCCTGACTCCGTCTCCATGGAAACGGCGAAAACTTTCCTGAAATGAAAACTCAAAAACAATGATGTCACTTGAACCGTTGTCGTGGAAACGGAGCCTGAAACAGGAAGGAAAGTAAAAACTGAGAACTAAGTGGGTGGAGAGAATCTGGGTGACGACTCACCTTCCCATCAGCCCCTGCTGCCTGGAGGGCGGGAAGGAGTGAGACAGACCGGTTGATTGGAGGAGGAGAGGAAGGAGACAGGAAGTGGTTAAAGACAGACGGGAAAAGGAACGAGAGGCAGCAGAGTGAACGGAAACACACCGACTTCCACCGACTGTGCGAGAACACACACACACAACATCTCGGTCAGGAACAGTGAGTTCTGACTTTCGTAGCGATTCTTTTAAAGGGGACATATCATGCTAAATCCACTTTTTTAGCCCTTAAATGCATTTTGTTGTATATTTAGAGTGTTTAGAAGTACAGAAAAGTTCAAAGTAGTCTCTTCAGGTGCTCCGTTGATATCTTTATTTTCTGTTTTGGTCATATTTTGCGATCGGTTTCGATTTTTCTATTCTCTATTACGTTTTTTGAACAATGACGTCACAGTATTCTCAGCGGAACTGCCAAATTAGGACATCGACATTTCGAGCAATCCGCCATTTTTGTTTCTCGCTGCGATTTTGTAGTCCAACCGAAGTTACGAGAGGATAAGTCGAAATGTTCGGTTGTTGGATGTAGTAACCCACAAGCTTCGTTACACCGTCTCCCAGCATCAGAACCTTTTCGAAGTGCCTGGTTGAGTTTTATTTTTCACAGAAATGTACCCACATCTGTGGGTAAGGTCATTTTTGTGTGCGCGAATCACTTTAAGGACGACTGCTTCAGCAACCTCCGCCAGTATAAAGAAGCATTTGCCGAAAGACTTGGTCTGATTGAGCGGTCAGTTCCTTCTATCTATGGAGACGACGAACAGAGCACTTCGGTAAGCTGTATATAACGCTAAAAAGTGTGATGATAAGACGTCCCTGTCATTGTTTTGTTAGCATTAGCAGTTGCACCGTCTTCATATGTTAGCGCTGTGTGCTCGTTTTAGATTATAATGTAACTTCTGTGTTAAATAGTCGTTGTAATACAGGCAGTATTGTAGTAGTGGGCATGGATGGAGAAGTTAGTGTAAATATAGTAACACACCATTGCGTTACATCCATATGAAGACGTTGTTCTGCAGGTGCATCATGGTCATTTTCATCTCGCTCCGCCGGGTCCGACTCTGGCTCCAACATGTATGGCTGGATGGACAAATCTTCCCTTGTTGACATTTTGTAAATAATGTGTGAATATAAAGTTTCTGCGCCGCTAGATAATTGTATCTGTTCTATCAAACTACAAAGATGGCCGAACAGGGTGGCGTTGAACCGAGTGTCACCTCTGCAACCTGGAGAGGAGGCGGGGTATGAAGTGTCTCATTTGCATTTGAAGAGACCGCCCCAAAACGAGTTGCTCTCAGAAGCACATCAGAAAAGGGGTAGAAAAGGGGCCTGTGGAGCTCTAATAATGAGGAATTCAGACCCAAGCATTGCAGTTCCGCGTTCTATAGACCACAACTGTATGATTTATATGAAAAAAGGAAGGATTTAAAAGCATGATATGTCTCCTTTAAAAAAAAAAAAAAAAGAAATAAAAAAAATCGCAACCCCCCCCCCCCCCCCCCCCCCCCAATATTTGAAAAGATCTTAAATAAGTAGAAAGGAAATCCTCCTCGTGACTCGTCCTGATCAACGTAACGTCGCAGCAGAAACATTTGAACGGATTTGAACGTTTCAACATCGTTTTGAGATTTTCGGAGTTTGTAACGTTCAGAACGCCAATGTGTGATGTCATCGACACGCAGGCCTTGTTTCCACGACAACGGTTCAAGTGACGATGCATCGATTTTGTGTTTTTTTTCCAGAAAAGTTTCACGTTCACACTGCAGCACTCTGGAAGGAAACATTAATAATCTTTAATAATAATAGACTTTATATGTAATGCACTTTACTTTGAAGGATCTCAGTGTGCTACAAAGTAAAGGACAGTTAAAATGTAAAGGTTCATTTGGTGACAAAAGGAAAAGACATTTAAGAAAATACATTTTTTTTAAAAGATGATTGTCGTCTGGAGAAGCTGGACGCTGACGGACCGTCAGAGACTCACCTGGAAGTCCTGGTCCGACAGGTAGACCTCCAGACGAAGCGGGTCGACTCCCTCCGGCAACGGCCGAGCCAACAGTGCCCCCACAGGGTAGGAGGTCTGACAGAGGCGGGCCAGGACGTCCTGGACCAGGATGATCTGGTGGCACACCTCGGCTTCCTGGAAACACCAGAACCAGGTCCAGTCAGCTACCAGAGCCAGGTACATTCAGCTACCAGAACCAGGCCACCCACCCTCTCGGTGATCTCGGCGATGTCCTCTCGGTGCTCCCAGCAGGGGAACATGTTGGTGAAGGTGAGCGGCTCCAGACCAGCGTGGACCAGATAGGCCTTGGGAGGCTTCTTCTCATTCTTCTTCTCATTCTTCTTCTCGTTCTTCTTCTCGTTCTTCTTCTCGTTCTTCTCGTCGTTCTTCTCGTCGTTCTTCTCGTCGTTCTTCTCGTCGTTCTTCTCGTCCTTCTCTGGAGGAAGACACGTCGCAGCTGATTCTCACTTCTTCCTAAAAGTTCTACACTTCCATTACATCGTCACTTCGTCTCAGAAAACTTTTGCATTTACAAAATAAAAATGTTTTTTTATTCTGGAGAGTCAGAGTGTCTCGCAAGGTGGTCAGAGGCGCCGTCGTCGTGGAAACAGAAAGTTCACGGACTGAACAGCTTGAAATAAACCAAACACTCTTCCAGGACCTGAATCCACAGTGTGTGTTCAGTGTGTGTGTGTTAGAAGTACCTCTGCAGTACTGCAGTACCGTCTCCATGGCACACTTCCTGTCCGAGTCCCAGCGCATGCGGGCCGATCCGGTGCTCTGGCTGTCCTGAGGCCACCAGCCCTGCCAGAGGTAAACCTCGTGGTGGTTGTCCACCAGGAACAGTGCTGGGGGGGCAGAGGACTGGGTCAGGACGGGGGAGTAGAGTGGGGGGAGGGGTCAGGCCTTCTCATGCTCACACACCTGACCCGCCCCCTTCTCCACTCTCAGCCAATCACAGACCAACTCACTCTAACGTGTGTTCAGGTAACAAAAGAATAGGAACCAACAAACATCATCATTGAATCATTGCGCCAACAACTTCTGAGGTGTTACACTACTTTTGTAATTTTCCTGAGTAAAAAGATATATTGGCAGGAGTACTCGTACTTTAGTTAAGTGGTATCGCTGCATGAGACACAACAAACTGTACTCGTGTTTTAAAGTAACTTAACATTCCCAGTCCACAGTGAAAGTTCCTGTTGATATCTGCGGCACCGAGGAGCCTGAACCTCGCAATGTGTGTGTGTGTGTGGCGCCATCACCTGGCTGAGTGGCAGTATACAGGTCCTCCTGCAGGAAGGGTATGGCGTTGACCTGCTGAGGGTCTCTAGCCGGGTAGAGCAGCTCCACGGCGGTGAACTCCCCCGAGCTGCTGCTCAGCTGGTACAGACGGGGGGTGAAGTGAAACCTGCCGGGGTCTGAGGGGCGGCGGAGAAAAACAAGACGCCACGCCGCCGGTTGGTTTGAGCGTTGTTGACACGGTGGACGTCACAAGTCACAATTTTCCAGCGGCAGATTTTTGACGGTCCTACTCGTGGTGACGTTACCTTGCAGCATGCAGTCGTAAGCCTTGCGGTCCCGCCTCCCCAGAGCTTCCCAGAATGCACTGGGCTCCGCCCCCTCGTTACATTCCCGGATGGTCACCCTGCTGCTGCTGTGGAGTCCGGCTTCCAGAGGACAGCTTCACAAAACAAACCGCCAGACGTCAGCAAGCAGCTCAAAGCGTCGACCGTCAAACTGTAACGTCACTTTCTACCACAACAGACACTGCGAATAGCAGAAGAGTCGGCGACAACGTGGCCCTCTGGCCGTGACGCTCAGGGGAAGAGGAGAGTTTACGCTCACTGTTCTTTGATGTGATTGGCTGCGGTGCGCGCCACTTCCTGTGTGTGTGTCTGGGCCTTGCAGCCGTGCCACAGGTAGATGAGAGCCTGGCTGACGCCCAGCAGCACCATGGAGACCCTGGAGCGCAGGCTGCTGCAGTGACACGCCACCTCCAGCAGGTGGCCCTCTCGCTGCAGCTCACCACGCACGCAGTACAGACGCCAGTCATCTGGGGCGGGAGAGGGGGTGGGGGTGGGTGGGGGTAACGCAGAACGTTCATTGTTTCTTTGTAAATGTTTCCAAAACTCTCCGGCTCGTGGCGTGAACGGCAAAAACACAACTTTAGAAAGTGGGACCAGAGAGAAGAGGCGACTGCAGGGTTTGGGTTTCTTACTCTGGGAGTTCTCCTCCTCTTCCTCCCTCCTCCCCGAGTGGACGATCATCCCTCCTCTGAAGCACTGCAGGAAACACGGAGGCTCTTTGCCCTGCAGCACCTGAACCTGCAAACCACAACAATCCCAACCGTTCACAATATGAAGGAAACCTTCATCCTCTCTTTGGACGTGACGAAACTGTGAATCTGGAGATTTAAATTGTTGTTGTGTAAAGTGACGTCCATCCATCCATCCATTTTCTCCCGCTTATCCGTTTCCGGGTGGCGGGGGTGGCAGTCTGAGCACCGTCACCCAGATCACATTGCACCCATTAAGAACCTTCCTGCGGGTGGTGAGCCCACGGGAAGGTGGCGCCCGGCGTGGGACACGAACCCACTACCCTGATTGAGAGTCTCTACCAACTGAGCTAGCCGGGGGCAGTGACATTCAGATTGTAGAAATATTCTAATAGATTTCTTAGTCTTGTATAATTTCAGAGCGTCGCTGTGATCTGCTGTCATGTTGGCAGGAAACACACCGAGCACTCGCTGCTGTTCAACTAAAGTTCCGTTAGCCGACAAGGTTATGTTTCCCGCCGCGGGTATTTATTGGTTTGTATGAATTTATTTATTTTACCAACTCTTTTTCGCTAAAACTATCAACCCAAATTGCATGAAATCTTCAGGGATGATTTGTCATCATCCAAGGACCAGTCCATTAGATTTGAGGACGTTAACGACTAACCGTTTCTGATTAAATCCCCAAAACTGTGAAAAAACCTCCCATACAAAGCGGACGAGAGCGGCACCTCATGGAGGAGATCAAAGGATATCAGCGCCTGTTGCCATGGAGACACTCCCCGCTCAGTGTTTCGCACAGTGATGTCGCTACCTGACAAGCCAGCTAGCATCGATATGAGCTAATGGCTATCATGCTAGCAATGCTAACTCGATTCCACAAACAAATGTGGTGTTTGCGAAGGTCTGCGCTCTACCGAGTGTAGCTCTAGTTCTATTTACAGTGGAGCTTCTTTCTATAATAACTAAGTTTGACCGTAATCACTCTATGTCTATTGGTATTTTCATGGTCCACATAATTCGCAACAGAACGTTTGACCTTCGTCTCCATTCAAATGAACTTTACAGTTTAATCTTTCACAAAACATCCAAACCTATAGAAATAGTTCAGAGATGAAAGATTGGTCCTTCCACCATATTAGAATACACACTCTTCCTAAAACCTCACAACTAAAGTACTACACTCCCTCGAACAGGGAAACATGGGTGCACCTTGGAGATATTAAAAACAAAAGTCCTGAGCTTCATGCTAAACATGCCGACTGGCGGGTCAGGGATGCAGAGTGTGTCTCAGGGGGTACCTGCGCCCCTCGCTCCTCGTCCAGCTCCACCGTCATGAGGGCCGACGTCCCCTTCTCGCTCAGCGTGGAGTTGCGGCCCTGCCAGAAGAAGTAGCAGCACTTCTCCTTCCCGGGTCCGGAGGTCTTGTTGTGGTCTGGGTTCTGCCGCCTCCCCACTGAGGGCGAGAGGAGAGAACATGAGGTCCAGCAGCTGGACCACACTTCAACCTCCACCCTCAGGGTTCCAGTCAAAACACATCGCCTTTCACTTTCCTTTCCAGAAAAGTTTCATGTTTACACATGGTGATGCATTGTGGACTAAATACTACGTTGTGACGTGTAGATTTTACTTCTGAACAGTAATATATTTCATTTTCTCCTCAACATTTTTGCTGATGCATCAAATATCCTTACTTGCTTTGTTAAAAAGTTGTTTTTTTTCTTTCAAGATAAAAGTTTATTTTCATTGGTGATGGTTTTCATTTGTACTTGTACCTGCACCTGTCTCCTCTCACTCCAAACTTCACTACATGTACTTGTTTATTCCCCCTGTAGTTTCACATTACTTCTATCTGCACCCTAAACTGAGCAGCTGGAGACTCTGAACTGTGAAATAGTTTCTTTTCTCCTCTTGTTAGTTTTTAATTGAATATTAAATCTTATTTGTTCTCTGCAGGCCTCCTATAGCTCAGTGCCAAGACTTTACTACGTCACAGTCACACTGAATTAAACTGCTGAGGGAACAAGTATGATTGTCAATACTTATATCAAAATCAACATTTTCACAGCAAAGAATATTTTATTCTTCAGTGAAAAGTATGAATGATGTACAGTTATACAAACGTGTGTCAACATCTTGGAAATGAAAAATTAGATCGATCGTAGGTCTATAGATATTCTGCAGATCGAATTCCTCAACGTTGTGGAAAGAAAATTCCTCCAAATTCCTCCTCTCTGCTTCAGGATTGGAACGCATCAGGATGAGTCACAGAATTACCAACCAATCAGAGGCAGCCTTTCAACAGGTCTTTACCACATGGGATCAATTGACCAATCAGGTTGCTCGTTACTGGGCGTAATACAAACCAAAAAATTGACCGTCCAAATGACGGCTGGCTGTCTAAAACCAGGGTTTACGTGTGAAGACGCCACCCAGAGTCTGACCAACGCCGACCCGGGACTCACCTGCCGTGCTGACCATGTATTTCCACTTCACCACGTACGTGTCGCCCTCGTGGAACTGACCGATGCTCTGGCGCGGTAGGCGGCTGTAGTCGAACTCCAGGATGTGCCACGCCTCCACCTCCAGGGTTCCCACCTCGTAGCTCCGCCAGTCGTCGGCCTCTACCAGGCCGTAGCCTCGCCCCACGCTGAGCCCGTCCAGGACGGCGCAGACCGGCGCCCCGGGCGGCGCCAGCATCAGGGCGGCGTCGTATGCCCGAGGCTGTTCGGAGAACGGCGGATCCTGGCGAGGAGAAGGAGACTGTGAAACCTGAAGGCGTCTGCACGGCGCCAAGGGGGACGGCGCTCCGGTACCTTCTGATCCACCACGTGGTCACTGGGGGGTCTGGTGGGACTGGGGGTTTTCCTGGACCCCGTCCAGTCCTGGAACTTCTCCTTGAACAGGGTGGTCTCATTGTGCTGGGTCAGTCTGCCAAACACCGCCCAGTCTGGGCGGCCCCGACCTTTCCTGGAGGTCAAACATCATCATCACCTCAGGTCTAGATCCTAATCCACCTTGGTAGCATCGTCTTTTAATTCCCAGATATTTTAGATATTTAATGGGTTTTATCCAAATTACTACTTTAATGGACGTTGTTTTGCATGGCGAACTCCCTCACAAGTGTTTCGATAAAATAATCTCAACAATATAAAATCTAAAGTCCTAAACAGGATTCACTTTTCTACCACGAGGCTTTCTGCAACGTTCTCTACAGAGGAAGAGGAGACAGACGCCATTCATCACCACGAAACTTTGGCCACATGCTTATCGGTGCTCAACCTTCTGGCAGAATTATTTTGGGACTACGTCTGAATTCTTAGGCCGGAATATTAGAAAGAGTCTTTCTAGAGCAATATTTGTCCCACCCCAGGATCACAGTCGCTTTACCTCCACCCAGTTTTTACATCACTGTTATCAAGAAGACGACTGTTACACTGGAAGTCTGTTGAGGTTTCATCCGTTTCTCAACGGCTCCGAGATGTGATGTTTCCCATTAAAGTAGAAAAGATAAGAGGAGGTGATTCGGAGAGGTAGTTTCCTGACATAGTTTTACAAAAACGGGTACATTTCCTTACATTTTTTCTCTTTTAATTAACCCTCCAATATTTTAAATTTATTTATTCATAATCAAACCATTGAGTATTTATAGAGTTATCTATAGATTTATTTTTTGGGCAATGTGGCTCCTTGGGCCTCTTGTTCAATATGTTTAATCTGGAGGGGGGGTGGGGAGGGTGAGAAAAAAAAAAAGGGTTGGGAGTATTTACATATTCTTCTTTCTGTATTTCTATCACTGTGTTGCATGATCTTGTCATGAAGTTACAATGTGCAGAAGATGAAAATGTAAATAGTGATCAGTTGTAAAACTATGAAAATAATCAAATCAATGTGGCTGACAAACGGAGCGAACGACGACAGAAGTCTTTGTGTGGTTTTAACGTTCCTGGTGGGCTTGTTGAGAGGATGAGGAGGAGGAGGAGGAGGATGAGGAGGATGAGGAGGATGAGGAGGAGCAGAGGGTTCGTACTTGGGGATGATGGGGTTGCACTCTCCCGGGTCCAGCGGGTTGATGTCACAGTTGGTGTAGTCGAAGGTCCCGTTCCAGAGGTGCTTTGCGAGCTGGAAGGCCACTTTCCTCTGCGCCAGCGTCACTTCCTTCCCGTGCCAGATGTACATCTCGCTGCCGAAGTCGAACACCAGAACCTGCAGCACAAACACCTTTTCCTCAAACCAACAACAACCAGACGTCTTGGTTCGTTTTAGAATGAAACCGAGAACAAACTGAAACTTAACAACTGTTCATATTTAAAACTACCGTGGGCCCTGTTTCCATGACAACGTTTTAGGTGAAAACGCATCGTTTTAGCTTCAGAAAAGTTTAATGTTTATACAGTAACGTTGTGAAAACGAAGTCTAGTTACACAAACAGCAGACACATTAAAAGCGATGTAGTTTTCATGTTGGGCCACGAGGTGGTGCTGTTTGTTTTTGTAATGACACACACATCCCAGACAGTCGCACCTCGTTGGGGTCGAGCAGAGAACACCGGGGAATCTTGGCCCAGAAGTCGTCGTCCGGCACCAGCTTGTCCTCCAGCAGGCGGTAGATGCAGTTGGTTTCCACGATGGCGCCCTCGTACAGCTCGTCTTCGTCCGGCGTTCCTGCAGCTGGACAGGAAGCGCAGCGAGTTGAGCGGCACCGCGTCATGGAGGACTTCCTCCACATCACCTGGACTCAAGTCCTCACCCTGGTAGTTGGACTGGCCTCCCAAAACCTTCCAGAACTCCTGGGCGACGTGGTTCTGCCAGTCCAGGCTCTCCTCAATCACCTGGACGGAATTCGCCCGACAACCCAAATCTCTTTTGCTCTGGATGAAATTCGACAACTCTGTGGCCTGAAACCACACAGACCGACACAACTCACGTTCTGCTCTACTGAAAGTAACTCTGTGGAAAACTACGACTACTACTGCAGTAGGTGGCAGTGAAGAAAAGGAAGAGATGAAGAAGAAGATAATGATGAAGATCAAGAGGAAGAAGATGAAAGTAGAAGTAATAAGAGTAAATTATGTACAAGTAATCAAAGTATAAGTGCAGGAAGTAAAAGTAATAAATTCAGAAGTAATCCAAGAGGAAGATGATTCTACAGTAATAGAAGTAGAAAATGGAAAAGTAGAATTGAAAGAAGTCGAGATATTAAAAGAGTAACTGAAGTAGCAGAAGTATTTCAGACTCACTTTGCTCTTCTCGATGACGTTGGCGAACTCTCCGATCCAGACGAAGCAGTGGTGCGGCGTGACGAGCAGGAAGCAGTCGCCGCTGTTCAGCGAGGACGCTCTGGGCTCCACTAGTCGGGTCTGGACGTGTCGCCGGCCTGGTTCCAGCCAGAGGAGGACAGAGGAGACAGGGTAGGACAGGGAAGACAGGTGAGGACAGAGGAGACAGGTGAGGACACAGGGGAGACAGAGGAGACCGGTGGGGACAGGGGAGACAGGGTAGGACAGAGGAGACAGGCGAGGGCAGGGGAGTCAGAGGAGGATAGAGGAAACAGGTGAGGACAGAGGAGTCAGGTGAGGACGGGGAGACAGGTGAGGACAGGTGAGGGTGACGTTGACGAGCCACGAAATATTAAAATTTCTTAATATCCAACAAAAGATACAAAATCGTGTTTTCAGCAAGAAAGAATTAATGAAAAATGCAAAATGAAGAAATGTGAGTAGATGGGAGTTCGTCACTGATCTGAAGGAATTCTGGGAAAACCTCCATCACTCTGAAACGTCTCGTCATAACGCCGACGAGACCATCTAAGGAACCCGGGCCCCGTTTCCATGACGACGTTTTACGTTAAAAACACATCGGGTCTCAAAGTGTCTGAGTAATGAGGATCCTGCTGCTGTGTGGACCCGCTCTGCTCCACTGACCTTTGACCTGCAGCAGCATGAGCTTCTTGTAGGGCACGGCGCTGTTGTTGGACATCTGCTCAGAGATGTTGACGCTGCGCAGGTTCACGTTGCTGAAGTTCTCGGTGCTGGCCAAACCCGCCAAAGCCACTTCGGAGAAACCAGAGTTCTTATTCTCTGTGGGGGGGAGAGTTTGTTTCATTACTTTGTTTCTACAATCGACACATGGGGCACTTTATATTATCTTATAATAGAGTTGGGGGAGAAGGTTATGTATTTGGCTGTGCGTATTTATTTATTTATTATCGTTTGTATGTTTGCATGTATTTTACCAATTTTTCACAAAAACTATCAACCCAAATTGCATGAGATCTTCAGGGATGATTGGTCATCATCAAGGATCAGTCCATTGCATTTTGAGACGTGAACAGCAAACCGCTTCTGAATGAACCCCCAAAACTGTAAAAACCTCCCATACAAAGTGGATGAGAGAGGCTCCTCATGGAGATGAAAGGAGATCAGCGTCTGTTGCCATGGAGACGCTCCCTGCTCAGTGTTTCACACGGTGATGTAGCTACCTAGTTAGCATCAATATGAGCTAATGCTAGCAATGCTAACTCGGTTACGCAAACAAATGTGGCGTCGGTGAAGGACTGAGCTCTACCGAATGTAGCTCTAGTTTGTTAGTTTTTGCTTTTTTTATAATCTTCACATTAAGCACTTTGAGATTTTTTTAAATAAATTTAAAGTTCTTTACAAATAAAATGTATTATTCTTAGTCTTATTCTTTTTATCACTGTCATTTCATCCACTAACCTCGTTGATAACTTAGGATCCGTTTCCACGGCAACGTGTCAAATGAAAATGCATCACGTTTACGCAGCAGCGGAAAACGGTTCTCTAACCCTAACGGCAGAAACACTGAAAACAATGTAGTGTCCATGTTGGGCCACTAGTTGGTGCTGTTTGTTTTTGTGATCACACACACACACACACGAACACACACACGAACACACACACACACACACACACACACACACACGAACACACACACACACACACACACACGAACACACACACACACACACACACACACACACACACACACACACACACACACACACACACACACACACACACACACACACACACACACACACACACACACACACACACACACACACACACACACACACACACACAAGAGGAGATCGTAATGATTCTCAGCTCCTGGTTCAATACAACCTACAACCAGCAGGGGTCACCATCCTCACGTTTCTCAGTCTTCATGCGTCTGCTCTCGATCAGTCCGACGTTGAGCCTCTGCTCGGTGTACTCGTGTCTGATGTCCTGGCGGGCGGCGAGCATCCTCAGCGGGTTCCTGGACGCCGGGACGTTCCTTGCCGGGCGCACCGCCCGTTTGTGGCGCACCATCTCCGACGCCAGCCTGCGGAGAGTTTGCAGACGCTCAGGGTCGGAGGGTCGGAGGCTCTCGCCTCATTCGACGGGAGAAACGCCACCTTACTTTGGCGCCTGCGTGCCGAAGATGGCGTCAAAGTCCTGGTCGATCTCCGTGGTGTTGGCGACGGCGAGCGGCTCCTCCAGGTGACGGTAAAACTTGGAAAAAGTTTCGTCTTCCAGGGTCATCACTTCCTTCACCTTCTTCTCCGTCACCGTGACGGTCGCTTCCGGGAATCCGGACACTGAGAACACGGTACAACAGACACTGTCAGTAGACACACAAGTATACTAGTACTATAAGACTTACTTAAGATGAGGGACGATACCAGTTTACTAAAGGACGAGTACCAAACTTTACTTACTTGCTGATGCAGAGTACCAATATGAGTACCTATTAAATTCGTAATCTAAACTCCATACGTGAAGGCTGTGTATCACCACCCACCACTCACCAGATTGTTCCAAGTATGAGTACTCTAGTATTGGACCTTAAACCTGATGTTATCGTTATCTCTAGAATAAACACTAGGATTTATTACGGTTCAGTCCATCTTCCACACTGTGAATGTTTTGAATAATTTATAATCACGTTCTTTCTTCCCTTCTCCCAACAAAACAGTAAATGATTACCTTCACCAACGAAATGTTCCAAGACCAAAACTGCTGCTTAAGCTAGGTTTACACTATTCTCCCGGCAGCCAACTTCAGACCACCGTGGACAAAACGGGATGGACGTGAGACAACGCAGGGGGACAGGATGGGCACCCGTAACAGGTCGTGATTATCGTGGGCGCCGTGCCAGATTTTTAAACTGTCAAAAAAATTAGCCACGGCGCGGATGAGAAACTTAGTAGCCCGTAGCAAAACGGGATGAACGTCACCAAACGGGGCAGCACGTAATTGACCGTAATAGAACTTGGAGGCGGTCCGTAGTGGGACGGGAAGTTTACAGGAAGTTAGGCTCAGTGCACGTTCTATCACGGTTGTTTCACGGTTGCTTCGCGTTTTATCGCGTCTCGCTTCGTCGCGGTTCTCACGGCGTAGTTACGGTGTATGGTTGCCGTTTCATCAAGTTCAATCGCGGCTTGTCCCGCCGTGTGATGGTTTGTGGACCCCACGCTTTGCGTTCTACTCTGGTCTGCCACGGCGCGCACGGTCTGGGAGGAAGCCGGGCTAAGTAGGGGAGTTTTATTGGAGTCTGAGCAACCGACGACAGAACACCTTCGACAAACTATGCCACCGAAAAAGAAATCAAGAGGTATGAAGGCCACGGCGCACTACGTTTCGGGCAAACAGGGCTGCCGGGAACGTAGTGTTAACCTAGCTTTAGCAAAAGAACATTAATCCCCGTCTCATTTTTGCCAGAAAACATCGTGATGATCCTCAAGACTTTTGGGAAAATATTCTGTGGACTGAAGCTCTTCCATTACATATGGCGTAAAAGTAACGGCACATTTCACAAAAAGAACATGATACCAATGGTAAAATCTGGTGGTGGCAGTGAGACGGTTTGGGGCTGTTTTCCTGCTTCAGGACCTGGAAGACTTGCCGTGATCAATGGAAGCATGAATTCTGCCGTCTACTGAAATATCCTGAAGGAGAACGCCCGGCCATCTGTTCATGACCTGAAGCTGAAGAGAACTTGGGTTCTACAGCAGGACAATGATCCCAAACACAGCGGCTAGTCCACCTGTGAATGGCTGAAGAAAAACTAAATGAAGACTTTGGAGTGGAAAGTCAAAGTCCTGACCTCCGTCCTATTGAGACGCTGTGGCAGGACCTTAAAACGGCGCTTCATGAAGGAAAACCCTCCAATGTGGCTGAATTACAACAATTCTGTTGACACTCTGGAGCTCCTCTGAGCCGCCAGCCGCCGCCGTTAGCCGTCTGCTAGCACACTGCTAACTCTGCCTCCTTTCTCCACTCCCAGCCAATCACAGGCCAGCTCACTCTGACAAGCTCTAGTAACACAAAAGAATGGAAACCGAGCCAAACCGTCCGGTGTGCTGGTGGAGGTTTCAGGTTTGAACTTCTTTTTTTCCCACTTTAGTCTTTATTGATTTTTCTCATTTTCTCATTTATTGAATATCCTCAACAAATGTAGTTGAAGTTAACTTAATCTGGACAGAAATAGGATATACATATATATATTAAAAAAAAAGAAGTTTGAACTTCAGTGAGAAAGTGTGTGTGTGTGTGTTTGAACACGTTTCCTGGAGAACAACACAAACGAGTGTCGACAGTCAGACTGACCTTTACTATTCAGTTTCCCCAAGAACGACTCCAGTTTGTCCAGTTTCCCATCAGACTCCAGGTTAAGGTCGGGTACTGCCTTGATCTCTGCACACACACACACACACACACACACACACACACACACACACACACACCTGTTAGAAGCATAAATGTGTGTGTGTGTATGTGTGTGTGGAGGCGTGAATCCCGGGAGTTAGAGTAACGAACCTTCCTGTGGTTTGGAGACGGCAGGATGGCTGCTGCTCTTGGCTTTGAGCTGCGCTGGAGGCTGGAGGGCTGAAGGAGCAGCCAGACCTGCAGACACAGACACCAGCCTCAGTCCACAGCACTGACAGCTCCCACATAGTAACTCTATTAGTACTACTAGAGATGCACCAATAACGATACCAGCATCGAGTATCGGTCCGATACTGCACGGAGTACACTGAGCACACGGAGTACACGGAGCACACTGCATTACTGTACCAGTAATGCAGTGTGTATGGAGTATGAATTAGGCTCAATGGCTTTTAATAAGTACTCGTATCAGTACTCGGTATCGGCAAGTAGCTAAAGGTTAGTACTTGTACTTTAATGGAATAGTATTGTTGTGTCTTTAAAGCCAAACAAGTGTATTATTTTGTGACGTCTCATCACGTACTTTACAAAGTAGTGTAGTTAAACACATGACAGACGTGAGTGTGTGTGTGTGTGTGTGTGTGTGTATGTGTGTGGTGTGACCTTGTGGTGTGAACTCTGACCTTTCTTCACCATGCGTGCAGCCACAGTGAACTGGGTGGAGTCGTTGGCCGCTCCGTGACCTTTGACCTTCCAGGCCTCTTCCTGGGCGACGATGAGCTGCTTCCTCTCCTGGATGGACATGTGAGCCTCGCCGCTCTGAGACTCCGCCTCCAACTCCACCATCCTCTGCAGAACCAAGAAAACGACTCAACGACAAAACGAAACCGCCTGCTGCTGCCGGTACTCGAGTATTAGTAGTTGAAGTATCTGATCCCTGAAGGGCGGGGCTTAGTAAAGTTATACCAAGTCGCTGAGATCCTGTTTTACAACGATTCCTAGTGAAAACACAAAACTTTAGTTGTGTTTGGAGTGTGTGTTTGAGAACGGCTCCCAGGGTGGAACTTTGTGAAAACACTCTTGAGTCCGTCGTCGTGGTCACGAGCAAAAACAAAACGTTCCGTCTGAATGTAAATGGAGGAAACGCTGCTGCTGGTCCTACGACGGCGCCATCTAGTGGCCCAACATGAAAACTATATGGTCTTCAGTGTGCGACGTTCCCGTGGAAACGGACATTGTTTTTAGAATGTTACGTGAAAACTTTGCTGAAACCAAAATGCAAAGTCAGCGTGTTTCCAGAAAGTTTTCACCGTCGATATGAAGACGGAGTTGAAGCGTTATTCTGAGCGCCGCCGCTGTAACCCGACACCCAAGACGGAACAAAACACTGAACACATTGTCGTGTAAACGGAGCCGCAGACGTTCACGAGAAAATTCGGCTGCGTTTGTTAGTTTGGTAAAAATGTGTGCCTGATTGTGATCGGAAGTTCGATTCCCGTCCCGAGTGTGTGAGCACTGTGGCTGGAGGAGTCGCGGCATTGTGCACAGTAATGAGGGGGTCAGAGGTCACCTTCCGTCTCCACGGGTGTCTCTCATCCACCTGAAGGAGTCTGGGAGATCTGGGGGCCTTCAGGGTCGGAGGGGGGTGGGGGTGGGGGGAGAGGATGAGGGATTAAGAGATGAAGATGAATTGACAGAAAAATGTCTCCAGCTCTGCACAAACATGTAGAAGCTGCTGGGCCATGCGGAGCAGGTGGTGGTGGTGGGGGTTGGGGGAGATGAGCAGGGCAGGTGAGTAGCCGTGAAAAACTAAGCAATGGCGTTCAATCGTGAAGCTGTGAGGTCATTGTCTTTTTAAAGATTGAGATCAATAAAAGTTCTCCTGAAAAATGGTCGTTTATATTCGGGATGCAACTGATGACACTTTTTAAAAACTACAAGCAAAGTCGAATTCATACGCAAACGATATGCGACGATGTGTGTTGCCGTAAACCTCCTTGCGCGTCGACGCTACGTTACCTCCACCAGCCTCACAGTCTACAGTAGCATAACAGAGCGTAGCATCTCTCGCCGCTCTGCTATGCTACTGCAGACCGAAGGAACGAGCTGCTGGTGGTGAGAGGATCAGTCACTTTGATCATGTTTAGCGTTTAGCATCACTGGTGTGTGAGCCTGAAACTCTTTAGCATGTAGCATCAGTGGTGTGTGAGCCTGAAACTCTTTAGCATGTAGCATCAGTGGTGTGTGAGCCTGAAACTCTTTAGCATGTAGCATCACTGGTGTGTGGGCCTAAAACTCTTTAGCATGTAGCATTGGTGGTGTGTGAGCCTGGAACTCTTTAGCATGTAGCATCACTGGTGTGTGAGCCTGAAACTCTTTAGCATGTAGCATCACTGGTGTGTGAGCCTGAAACTCTTTAGCATGTAGCATCACTGGTGTGTGAGCCTGAAACTCTTTAGCATGTAGCATCACTGGTGTGTGGGCCTAAAACTCTTTAGCATGCAGCATGTAGCATCGCTGAGCAGTTAAAATACTGAGCGTCTTCGGACTAGCTCTGGCGCGCGTCCTCTCGTCCACCTGCTGCTGATGTATGACGTCACATAATACTCGCCAGGTAGTATCGGGGATCTGTAACGAGTACTGGGTGCAGTATCAGTACATGTGTAGTGTCTGTGGGTTTCAGTGAGCCTGGTGGAGGCGAAGCCAGCAAGCAAAGCAGGAAACCTGAGGTGAGCTCCGTACCTGTTGGTCCAGGTCATCGGGGGAGGGGGGGAGGAGAGGAGGGTCAGGAGGATGAGAGAAAGTGGCGGCAAAGACTGGTTCCTATGGAAACCAGAGAAAGAGGAAAGACATCAAACAACAAGATGGAAACGGATCAGGTGGTTAGAGAGAAACTGGTGGTTTGGTTCAGGAGACGTGACGATGGAGTGCCAGCGACTATAAGTCTCTGAGGTTTGGGGTTCAGTGTCTTGCTCAAGGACGTTGACGTGTGGACAGGGAATTGAACCTGCAACGTCCTGACAGAGAGACAAGCAGAAGTCCTGACTCATAGCCTCTGGAGGTTTTTATCAACGAAACTGGGGAAACTTTTCTTTAAATGGTTCTTCTTCATTAGTTTCCTGTAAAATCAGCAACGACGCTAAACATTGGTTGAAATTCTGTGAGTAGCTTCTTGCTAGTAGCTTCTTGTTCAGGATCTAAACCTCCAGGAGGTTCACCTCCAGACACATGCCTACGATTTCAAGTGACAATGCAAAACTTGCATTGCGGGGGTGTGTTTACGCGACATAACTCGATGTAAACGGACGAAAACGCAACTTCCTGGAAATGCTCGGAATCTGAAGTTGGGGAGTCTCATTTTCCACCGTTTCCACGGCGATGGAGACAAAGTGTTGCTGAAGAGTTCCACCTTGGGAGCCATTTTCAAAAAGTTGTATTTCAACCGTTGTCATGTAAACCGACCCCCAAAACAGAAAAACTTTAGTGTTTTCACTTTAAAACTTGTTTAAATGGAGCCTCAAGTCCCGCCCACACGATGGTGCCGTTTCATGTGATCAACCACACTGCGGCGTTTTAAGAGCCTGACAACAGGTTTTTCATTTTTTAAAAGAGGTTCCAGACTGGGGAAATTTGAAAAAGCCGCTTCGGCTTTGACGTGTGGACTGACAAGACGCTCATTTGCTGAAAACGATGTCATGGCCCCGCCTCTCGACCTATAACCCCGCCTCCCTCTCCGTAACATCACTGAACAACAGCAACATGGCGGACGACCTGCTGCAGGTGGCGCTGCAGGAGCTGCTGATGCTCGTCGCTTTAAGAAAGACACATGCTGGATTTTATTCTGCTCCATGTCTTTTCCGTGTTTGTTGTGTTTCTGTGGCAGCGTTACAGTGCCACCTGCAGGCCTGACATATGTACTACGTTGTTTTGAGTATTTTCCATGGTGTCGTGTCTGGCTGATGAGGGCGGAGCCTCAGTATGCAGCTTCTACAGGAACAAAGTTACGACAGAACATCTTTCATTATTATTCACCACAGGATGAGAGAAGACATCAGTTAAAACTCAGAGAGAAAACGTGGAAAAACCATTTTCAAAATACTTTCAAAATAAGAGGAAGGTTAAGGGCATTTTTAATAAAAAGTGAAACGCAAACAAAAAAGAGAAACAGGAAAACACACCGTCAGTGTGATGAGACGCAAACAAAGAAACTCCAACACCATCACCTCCACCATCACCTCCACCAACACCATCACCTCTAGGCGCCGTTACCAGAAGAGCATGTGTTAGCGGTTAGCTCGCTACGCTAACTGCGTCGCCCCTGATAAACACTCGCAGCTAACGGGTGATGTGTGTTTGGGTTTCTTACCCAAAGCTGGTCGGTGACGGCAAACTCCTGGATCAGCACCGGCGCCTCATCGTCCTGAGGAGAGGGAAACTTTTGGTTTTGAAGCGTCCGGATCACCGGACGTCTTTAAACGGCTTCTGTCTGCCTTCGGTTTGGATCTACTTCGATCGATAGAGGAAAATCTGTTCCGTCCACTGAGGGATCGTCAGCTCTCCTCCACCATCGCTTCAACACTACAACTTTCCACCGATGTAATTAAAATACGTTTTTGTTTAAGAAGCTTCATCTGACCAGAGCGACCAAAGCTAAACTCTCCCTGACCGCACATGAAAACAAGTCACACCGACGTACACAAACACATTGCTTCCGTTTCAGAAAAGGTTCCTGTTTCGACAGAAACAGTGACAACGATGTCGTTAGCATGTTGGGCCAGTAGTTTGTTTGAGTAATGAAAATGTCTGGTATACAGACCGCCGAAAGTTTTGCTTTTTCAATTGATTTCCCTGGATTAACTAACGGCAACGTGACATGTCGAGGCCAGAAAGTGAGAAAAGCGACTTGGGGCCGTCGGAAACGTCTAAACAGAGAGGAACGCCGTCGACACGGAGCCTCGTGGAAAAACAGAGAAACAGGCGACGTGCAGGAAACACATCAGCTTTATTTATTCACAGGACAGGACAGGTAGAGACACACGAGGGAAAGATTCCAGGTGAAGACATGCAGCACAGCGGGAACAAGGTCAGAGGTCAGGACAGTCAGCCAGCCCTGTTACTGCAGGTTACAGCTTCCTGTTACTGGAGGTTACACAGTGAAGCTTCCTGTTACTTCCTTTTTAACACCAGAGTGTTGAACTATTAAAAAAGGTTGACGGAGCCTAAAGGCCCCTGCATCCTCCCTTTTTGAACCCATAAGAACAAGAAGAAAATTCGCCAGTGACGTCAGCCAGCTGCTGAAAAAAAGCTGCTTTTTCGGCAGGACTGTTCTACTCCAATAAGAAGCTGCCGAAGTCGGAGGCCACGCCCCCTCGGAGCAGCCACACGTCTGTGATGCGGCGTTTAAACTTTTCAACTGCACAGTTATATTTCTGGCCTCCAGTGCTTTCAGAAATACATTTCTCTGAACTGTTTCAGTGATAAAAGAGAGTTTTTGTCCGAGCGCCATGTTGATCCGGTATTAACTACAGGAGCTGACAGCTGTTCGTGATGCGTTCAGGTGCATCATGTAAAAGCCTGCACTCATACAGTAGCGATGTTACAAGCTAAATATGATTCAAATAAGACTGATAGTCATGAGCGAACTGGAACTGGAACGCGCATGCGCAGCACACGGCAGTGCAGAGGTTTCGGCAGTGCGGCTCCCACAGAGTTTGGCCAGGGCGGTTGACACAGCCAAAACAAATTCCTTCGGCCAGAGGGAGCTGGAAGAAGGAAATGACGTCATTTTGTTCGGCAGGACCCCGCACTGCCGAACTTTCGTCTTGTTCTTATGGAGTATAAGAGGCCTTTACAACACACTATATTTGAGATACAGTTTCTTTCAGTTCTGTAACGATAAGTCCTTTCACTCTGCTCTCACTCTGTCCACTCCTTCTATGATGCCAGATTCTATGTGACTCTCTTAGTTTTCTTTTTATTAGAGTCATCTTTCTCTATATCCTGACGCTTGTCTCTCACACTGTTAATTTAGCTGCAGATTAGCTCATGAAATGAAAGAAAAGCAGAAGAAAACAGAAGAAAAACGTCGTGCAGCAGCAGAGACGGAACAGAGAGAGAAAAAAAAAAAAGACAAACATGAAAAGACGCAGACGACACACAACCTCTCTGTTTTAATCCGTCCAATTTTCATTCTGCACAACGTGATTAGTTCCACCAGAAGATGAGTAATGGTTGTATCGGGGATCTTTCACGAGTACGAGTGCTCTGTGCGGTATCGGGCCGATACTCCAAACTGGTATCGGTGCGTCCCTCGTGAGTGAGGATGAAATAAAGAGTCTGTTACTGTATTAGACCTCGTTTACACGTCAACGATTTCAACAGAAAACATTTGATGTGTTTCAGGTCCGTCGCCACGACAACGGAGCTCAGAGTCACTGAAAACTTTTCTGAAACCAAAACGTGAAAACGATGTGTTTTCACGGGAAACGTTGTCGTGTAAACAGGGTTTTGGTTAAACTTCAACCTTGCAGGGCGTCCAGCCGCTCCCTCAGCAGCGAGCGTCGACTTCATGCCGTTACCTTCTTGAGGCTTTGCTCCGCCTCCCAGAGCGAGGCGGCGTGCTGCTGCTCGCCGCCAGCGACCTTCGCCACGTCCTGCTTCCTGTTGATCCGGTTCCTCCAGTCCTCCTCGCCGCTCTTCTTCAGCAGGGCCACTCTGGTCACAACGAGACGAAGCAATCGTCAAGATTAGTTTGAGTTTACGAGAGCGGAGTCGCAATGAGGCTGGTGTCAAATTACAAATTCAAAGAGCAGATTATTTCAATATATTCATATTTCTATATTTTTTTTTTAATCCAGTGAGAGATTGAAGATAAAAACCAGATGTTCAGCGGAGAGACTGATGAGCTGCGTAAAAAGGCCCAATACTTAATATGTACGTGTCGCAAAAAAAACCTGGACTGCACCGAGATAAATGACGTTTCCATGCACTGTGTATTCATGTCCTGAATATTCACAGTGCTAAAATATTAAATGTGAAAAGTGCAAATAATTCAAAATAATTGTCCAGAGTTTGTTCCTGCAGATTGGAAACGGAGCAGAAAAACAAAAATCAAGAGAAAAATGACCAAAAAATAAGAAACTGCTGGTGGAAACCGACGACACTGAAGTAGGGTTGTTCGGTATACCGGTACTGTGTAGGTATCTCGGTACTGACGCCTTTAAAACGATACTATACTGGGCCCGGCTGGTACCAGTATCTATTCTTTTTTTTTTTTACGTCGCCGTGGAGCGTCACTGTGTTGGAATTTGCACCTTTTTGTGGGGGAAGCGTCGGCCGGCTGCTACGCCTTCTGACTTGTTTTGGACAATCGAAAGTGCTCCGCTTTCTTTTCTTTTCTTTTTTTTAGAATTTTTTTTCCACTCCCGCGCTCCGACCCGAGATCCGCAAATGAATAAGCGCTTCATACTCGACCTACACAACTTCAAAATAAAAGTCAAAACATATTTTCAAAACATATTTCCCCTAACCAAGCTTGTACTTTGAGAAGAATACCAAATGCCAGTAAGCTATTATAAATATTAGTATTATAAATATAATACTATAAAAAGATTATAATATGAAAATATTAAATTTTTGCCATTTATTGTTATAAAGATTACTGCATAGTAACGTACCATTTAAAGACATTGGTCCTACTTAAGACACGCTGTATCTCGTGACATTTTATGTGTTTTATGTGTCTCGTTTTATTTGGAAAAGTATTGCAAGTATCGAACTACATGGTGGTATCGGTATCGATACCAAGATGTTGGTATCGTGACAACACTACACTGGAATGTTGAGACGTGGAGGACATGAACTCTGAAGGGAAACGTCAACGTGGCTCCGACTGTCCATCTCTTTGATCTTCAAGCGAATGTTGGCGTGCGCCGGCGTTGCGTCACGCTGTGCCAAAGGGTCCGAGCTGCAGCGTCACATTGATCGATGATGTAATGAAGCGGTGGAGTCCCGCGGCGGTCTGAGCAGGCCGGTATGGATCCAGGGTTGATCAGGCAGACCGTGTCGCTATTATTCAACCAGCTGCTCTGCTGCGGCTCTTTGGTCTAATCGAGGTAGAGTCAGGCTGCAGGACCTCTGAAGGCCCAAGAAAAAGATCTGAATCACAGACTGGTGGTAATCATATTTTGTCCATGAACACTTATTAAATAATTCCAGATGTTCTGTCCACTTCCTCTCATAGCTTCTCCCTGGCTGCTGCTTCCAGACGTTATTTCCATAGTAAAGCTTTTAACCAATCACATTGCAGCCATCACCTGTTGCCAGGTAAAGAAATCTGCCTGAGAACTTCACGTTCGATTCTGCAGTATAAAATAAGTGTTGATCACGCTGCTGCTTCAACCAATCAGATGTTGAGTTGGCGACTCAGGGTGACGATAGAGTATTCCTGTCCTCTGATTGGACAGTTTCCTCTCCAGCGCTAGCTGGCTGCTTCTGTAGCGGTTTTGTGAATCGACAATGACTGAAAGAGAAAGACACTTGGTTGTAGATTTATAATCAAAACCATTTTCAAGACGGACTTTCCCAGAGGTCCTTGAACGCACCGCAGCACTCCGAGCACACGGAGGTCCGGAGCAAGTTACTTGCGCTCACTACAACTTCCATGGCAGGACTCAGGATTATGTAATTTGCCAGATTTCAAGACCAAGAAAATGTGATGTTTGTCTTCCTGCTCGAGCCCCAGATGTTTCTGGACCTTTGTCATGCGGCTGCAGCAGAAGGAGAAACGTTGCGAGAGTTGAGCAACGGCTCTTTACTGCATTTCTGCATAATAACATGGTTGTAGAGCCACAAATGGTCTTAGACCAGCACTAGTGAAGGTGGAGTTCTGAAAGGCCACCACTGGGTGAAATACATCGATTGTTCTCCTCAATTGCACAAACGGAAACCTTCCCTGGACTCTGCGGCGGGTGGAGGTCGAGGGCAGGAGGGGGTGAGGCCTCATTTCAACGCATATTGAATCCTAAACGTTCATGTTTACAGGGCGACGTTCTGAAAACGATGTAGTGAGCATGTTGGGTCACCAGAGGGCGCTTTTCCCCCCAAGGAGACATTTCCTGTCCTGCTAACTCACTGTGCTGATGGAGCTCGCCGTACCTCTCTCTGATGGACATGTGTCTGGCCGCCATGGCCTCGCTCAGCTCGTCTGCAGACTGGAGCTGAAGAAGAGCGTCGGCGTGCTGAGGTCGGCTCGCCGTCCCGGGAGAACCGGACGCTGCGTCCAGCAGATCTGTGAGACAGACGAGGAAACACAATCAATACCTTTCCAGCAAGTATGGAAGTGTTATCGAGTTTCCTGGGACGAGGCGAATGTCACAAATGGATTTTTAGACACACACACACACACACACACACACACACACACACACACACACACACACACACACACACACACACACACACACACACACACACACACACACACACACACACACACACACACACACACACACACACACACACACACACACACACACACACACACACACAAAGTCATACAGTTTTATATCTGAAGGTTTTTCGGGCGTTTAGAATCAAATAAAGCGTCGACAATAAAAGAAGCGCTGCTGGATGACAGGACCATGAACACGAAGGCAGAGAGCAGGCGGTCTTACCTCCACTGACGCTCCTGGTCTTCGGATCGTCCCCCCTCTGAGACCCCGTCTGGTCCTGGAACACGAGGCTCTCTGAGCTCTGCACCGCTCTGGACTGCTGCTGCTGCTCCTGTCCAATCACAGGCTCCGCCTCCGGGGAGGACGGCCTGCCGGCGCCCCCTCTCTGCGGAGCCCCGCGGCGCACAGACGGGTCCATGGATCTCCAGGTGGGGCCGTCCGGGTGGCGAGGGGGGGCGGAGTTTCGGGGGAGGTGGATGTCTCCGGCGTGGTCGGAGGAGACAGTGCCGCCTCCTTCCCCTCCCCGGTGTCCCGCCTGAGACGCAACGCCGTCCTGAAACTGATGGACAGAAAAAGGAGGAGTCACACACACACACACACACGTTCATCCATCAGACACTCAAACAAACCAGACTGAACAAGAAGCAACAGAAACCAAACAGTTTCCTCTGCGTCCAAACAACCAAGCTGGTTTTCCTTTCATGTCTTTCAACGAGTGTAGAAGCGAGACATCACAGAGCGAGAGAGACGTCACAGAGCGAGCGAGACGCCACAGAGCGAGCGAGACGCCACAGAGCGAGCAAGACGCCACACAGCTTGTGCTCGTCCCGGAAGTGACCTTCCATCCCTCAGACGCCCTCGGCGGTCACTTCCGGGACGGAGACTCAGGGCGGCCTTACTTGTCGTACGGGGCTGTCGCACAGCTCCTGGTCGTCTACGTCTGAGAGCTCCTGGAGCAGAGACACAACGTGCTACATCAAACCGCCACCAGGTGTCACTAATCCTCACTGAGCTCTACCAGAACTTCACACATTCAAGTACGAGATGGAAGAACTCTGATAGAACCACAAAGCAACTCTTCCTTCTAGGTTGTGTGAGGATGAGGAATATGGAATCAATAAGGAGAGCCGACTGTAAGACTCTTCACAGAGTCCAATGTCATGAATTAAAAACAATAATGTGTTTTCACTACAGCATGGTGTGAACGTCTGAGTATCGATTGCTCCGGTAAACAGTGTGAAGCTGAGACCTGCTCCATGTCTCCCAGGGTGATGGGCTGCGTCTGGTAGCGAGCGTTGGCCCGGCGCTGCCGGGTGTCGCCCCGCGTGCGGGTGACCCTGGTGGGCGGCTGCGCCAGCCGGTTGAAGAGTGCCATCTTCTCCGTCAGGCTGAGGCTGCAGAGGTCGGGCTCCTCCCGGCTCGGACTCCCAGCTTTCCCCTCCATGTCCGGAGCTCGCCGGGACTCCCGCCTCCTCGCTTCCGGCGCCGGCTCCCGGGCCGCTGTGCTCTGCTGCGAGGCCGCCTGCAGGCTGAGGAGAGGAAGGTCATGCAACATGCCAGGTGTGAGCACATCCAGCCACAGTGAATCAGAGATAGGCAGGTTCTGCACACATGCAGGGTGAGTCCTGACGTTTCATTCTGTTAACACCAGAGGGCGCCAAACTTCCAACACGCCATGCACCAGGGGCTTTTAGACTAATCAATACACCTCAGTGTGTTAGACACTGCAGGCCGAGCTGACGGTCAACACACTGCACACGCCTGTGGTGTGTACCTGTATGACGGGGCAGTGCTGCACACGAGGGTGGGGCTACGACACACACACACACACACACACACACACACACACACACACACACACACACACACACACACACACACACACACACACACACACACACACACACACACACACACACACACACACACACACACACACACACACACACACACACACACACACACACACACACACACACACACACACACACACACACACACACACACACACACACAGAAATGATAAGGATCACAGACATGAAGAAGGAAGGAAAATGAGATTTTCTGGAAACACACCCACTAGTGGACCAACATGAAAACTACATTGTTTTCAGTGTTTATGCAGTTTCCGTGGAAACGGATAGTTTTCAAAACGTTGTCATGTAAACAGAGAGCAGAGAAAGCATGGTGAGAAAAGATGACTGGAGGTATGAAACTAAATTTCATCTCAGACGGTTTGAATGAAATTTTGCAGGAAAAGTGAAAAGTGATGAATCAGCAATCGAGCTAAAAAAAAGAAAAGAATGGATACGTGAACGTTTATCACTCCTGCCCAACACACAATCCACAACAACACCTAACGTTAACCTGTTGGTCGAGTGATTTACATTAGGAGGCGACTTCTCCATCGAAACATACCAGTGCAGACCACCAGATGTCACTGTATCACAGCAGAACACTGCTACCACAGAAAAGCCTTCTTTACGTTGATCAGTCCTGGTGAACGTCGGTGTTGATAAAGACTCACGTGGCGGCGATGACAACCTCCTCTGTGGTGATGGGCTGAGTTCTGGATCGGTCCTGAGTCCGTCTCAGTCTCCGGTCGATGACGGTGTTTCTGGACCGAGGCTTCGGAGCTCCGCCATCGATGCTCCTCTCCAGCTCCTGCGGGAGCAGCGACGGATGTCAGGTCAAGACGGCATCCACCCTCTAACCGTTATCCACCCCCACTCTCCATCCCTCCACCCTCCCTCCCTCCATCCACCCTGACAGTGTGTAAATCAAAGTGATTGTGACTGAAACTGTGTGAACTGAACTCGATGTGACGGTTCATGGTGAAGCTGTGAGGACGGAGAGAAAGAGAAACGGAGAATCTCACCCTGAAGAGAGAACGTTTGGCCGCTACGCTCAGTTTGGCTCGTTCGTCCAACTTCTCATCATCAGCTGTGGAGAGAAGCAGAAGAAGATGAATTGCAAACGGTGGATGTTTAAAGAACCAGCGCCGTGTTGAGTTTCGCTCTCGAGCCGCTAAACACGCTACGATTTTAACAGTCTAACCAGCGACACCGTACGGCGAGAATCTAAGAAACTTTGCTCACGACATGAAGTTTGCTGTGTTCAGAGCAGAAGATGAAAACAAGCTGAATCTCAACCGACGACGACGTGAGTCGACGTGAAGATGTAAGAATTAAACGTCATCCGTGTCCGTCCATGAGAAAGAAACTAGTGAAACATGAACGGAGCCTCGTCCTCGTGGATCTTATGTGTTTGGAGAGAAATCCCAAGAACTGTTTTGTTTCCATCCCACAGGCTTTTTTGATGCGTTTTACCATCAAAGAATCTAATTGATTTTAGCTCCAGTGTGGCGCCAGTCACCACGTCATTTCAGTCGTCATTTCTATTGGTTGGTTAGTTGTCATAGCGACGTCACCAAGCTTGTGACTCAGTCAGAAGAAACTGCTGGAACTTGTGATAATGTCTTCAGCAGAGAAACAAAATTCAATCTTCTCCTCAAAATCACATTTGCGAGAGTTTCAACGCTGGAGGCAGAAAACCGTTTGAGCTTCAATACAAAACCACTTAAAGTCACATTTTAGTCGTTGGTCCCTGAACTTAACGTCAGAGCTGCAGAGGACGAAGGAAGTCAAATTGTTTTCAAATATCGCACTGATCCCACTTTTTGTTGAAGTTGCTGATGAATGACATCATGTAGTACTTGCTGGGTTGTATCAGGGATCTATAAGAAGTATGAGTACTTCGTGCAGTATCGGTACCGGTATCGGTACTGGTGCGTCCCTAATATTGACTCCTGAAGTCAAACTAGATAATGACTGAACTGAAGCCTTAATCTGATTACTTTGCACATTACCGTGATCTCATCAACCTCCACGTACTACAGATTAAACCCGTCATGTCGGTCGCATTATCGTCAAATATGAAGGTTGTTGCAAAGTGAGAAGGTAACTTTTTACCTGAAACGCTAATAAACAGTAAAACTGTATAGAAGATTCACCCGTCACAAACACAAATGAATCTTTAACACCGTTTGTAAGGATGAAGCGAGTCAACATCCCGGCCAAGGAATCACACTGGTCAGATATATTACTGCCAACATGATTGTTTGTAATAGATTACATCACCAAATACTGAGTGCAGACCTGCATTAGTTCGAGATTTAATCAAAAGACATTTCAGTTTCTACCTCAAGTATGAAGAGAGTCAAGCACAAAGGATGCTGACGGGAACGAAGTCTTCTGAAAGTTAACTTTTACCGTCGGTACTTTCTTTAACAGACAGAAAACGACTCACCTTCAGCAGACACAAAGTCGGAGCTCACGCAAGACCTTCAAAAAAACAAAAAACAGAAAGAGAATCAGTGCAGGGTTGGAGCATCTGGGCAGCAGAAGACGAGCAGCAGAAGACGAGCAGCAGAAGACGAGCAGCAGAAGACAAGCAGCAGAAGACAAGCAGCAGAAGACGAGCAGCAGGCCGGTGATCCGTCCGGAGACGAGCCGGACGCAGGAGAAGCATGTTAGCATGCGTTAGCAGGAGAAATGGTGAAAAGCAGGTTTAGCTGGAGAATTAAAAGGCTTTACACAAGTCTGCTCCGTTCCACGGTCTTGGAGGCTGATTACCCACAAAGGCCAATTCATGCTCCCTCGCCGTGGTCACATGTGGCGACGGCGGCCAAACGCCCATCAGACGGACCTTTGGTCGCTAAGCTTCCATGTTTGTTAACGTTGTTAGAGTGAAGGAAAACTCCGCCGCTCGGCTCAGAGGATCCAAGTTACACTGGACAGACACTGGAGAACTATTTATGGAAGCACTGATACCACTTTTTAAAAGACGAATACAAGTACAAGTACTGACCTTTAGCTACATGCCCATACAGAGTACTGATACAAGTACTTCTTAAATACCATTAAGCAGTACGCTACTGTAGACCGAGGGACTGAGCTGCTGGTAATGAGAGTATCAGTCAGATTTTAACTATGTTTAGCATTTAGCATTGCTGGAGTGTGAGCCTGAAACTCTTTAGCATGTAGCATTGCTGGAGTGTGAGCCTGAAACTCTTTAGCGTGAGCCTAAAACTCTTTAGCATGTAGCATTGCTGGAGTGTGAGCCTGAAACTCTTTAGCATGTAGCACAGCTTGGAGTCATGTGCTGAACAGTTAAACTACTGAGCGACACTGGGGTAACTCTGCTGGTCAAAATGTCTGAGGAAGTTGCTGGCGATGTACGAACTATCAGAACATAATTCACGATCGATCTTACTTTTGTCATTCTCATTAATATTAAAGAATATCCAAACCGCCAACATTGCTCCGCCTCTCTTGTCTCCCTGCCAACGACGTTTCATGACATCACGTAGTATTAGTCAGGTTTTATCGGGGAGTTTTTACATGTATGAATATTCCGTGCAGTATCGGGCCGATACCTGATACTGGCATCGGTGCATCCCGAATAGAAACTGCTTAAATGTACAATTGTTAAATACTGTAATACCTGGTTTTTAAGGTGGGGTGAGGCCATGCAGGTCATGAGCTCAGACTAAACTAGTCGAACCCGTAATGAAGCAAACATGGAGCGGCAGGAAGCTTGGTGTTAGTGGCCATTAATGCAAGAAGCTCAGTTCTGAAGGTTAGAAGCGGTGCAGCGCTGTCGGTTCCACAGCGGACTACGCTGCTCGTTAGTTCAGCCGGCAAGACGAGCTCCGACCTACAGCTGAGTGCGGCGGCTGGTTGGAGGCGTGGTGGTGCTTTCCATGTAGGAGTGTCTGAGCTGGGCCACGGACACCCGGGCGTCCCGGTGATCCTCTCCATTACCGAGGGCTTCTTGGGGGCCCGGCGGGTTGCGCCGAATGGCTGCTCGGGAGTCACCGGGGCTGAGAGCCGTGTTGGAGGTTGAGACTCCCGCTCCTACATGTGGTGTTCTAGGCTGGACGTGGACGGAGGCGGGGCCTCTCTGCACGTACAAGACTTTCTCCTGGTCCCTGGGTTTGCCCTCTGCTTCCTCCCACCTGGTTCTGGATCTCTGCCCTCCTCTCACAGGCTCCTCAGCTTCAGCCTCCCGGGTGTGGCCGACACTGGACCTGGACGCCTCCATCTCCTCCTCCCCCGCCCCCCTTCGAGGATCCTCTGTGCTCCTCTTGCGCCGGCGGATCTCAGAGGGCAACACTGCTTTCTTGCTCCTCAGGAGGCCTTCGGTCCTCACGCCGTCGGCCTCCTCCAGCTCTTCGTCCTGGACGTCCTGCAGTCCAGAGGCCATGGACAGGTAACTGGGGAAGCCGCCGGCTTCTGGTCCCCCAGGCGGACCAGCAGGTGGAGCCTGAGCCTGGTGGAGCTGGGTGGAGGCCTGCTGGCCACTTGGTGGAGAAGTCTGGGGCTGCCGACGGAACACGGGAGCTTCTGGGGCGTTTCCCGAGTCTGGGCTCCTCTGGCGGCCGTCCTCCTTGGCGAGTCTCTCTCTAACTCGGATTCTTCAGGGAGACAAAGCACCGGTTACCTTCAGTCGACCACTGAAGCTCATGAAGGTCACCACTGTCTGATCCAATCACAAACACACAAAGCAGCGGCTGGTCTAAAGCAGAGGCTCCTGCTTCTTCAGGACAGAGTTTGATATGAGCCCCGTTTACACCACAAGGATTTCAAGAGAAAACGTTAAACGTTGCAGCGTTTAGCGAGTCTGTTTACACGATGATTAAACGACTTTATGAAAACTGCTTTCAAGGAGGAACTTTTTGGAAACGCTCCGGCTCCGAATCAGTGAAGTTGGCAGAGATGCTGCTGTTGCACATGTGCACTACGGTCGTGGTAACTAGTAGTTCTGCACATGCTCAGTAGATGGACATCGTTTTCAGAACGTTGCCGCGCAACTTTTCTTAAACAAAAAAGCAATAAAAAAAAAATTCAATTGAAACGTGGTGTAAACGGGGTCCAAAGCATCGCAGCTGGAGAGCGGGCTGATTCCTGAAGAACCAAACAGAACAATTCAACTCTCTGCATGTATCTAGAAAGTTTTTCCACACGGAGATTAAACTGAAACACAGCAGGTACATGAGGTGAGGTTATGGTCCAAAGCCAAGAGGATGAAGACGATGAAGATGATGCAGAGAGTACTGAGCACGGTTTATGGGCGGAGGTTGGGGGGGTTTAGTCCAGCCGAAACGGAACACGATGAGTGATCGGGGGGGTGGTGGTGGCAGGGGGGCTGGTGTACCTGGATGGCCAGTTGATGAGGGTGTGGGTGTCGCCCTCAGCGTCAGTCTGGAGGAACCAGTCAGAGCTAAGTTTGGCCCCGACGCTGCACCAATGGGAACCCAAGACGTGAGTGAACACCCGGCGGGGGGTGGGGGGGGTCACAGTGCAGATTTAGACTCTGCTCTTACACATTGTACACACTACTGGCTTCACATGAGGCCTGACAGTTACACAGTTAAATGGACTCAAGCTTCCAGAAGGTTAATAAACATGTTTCATCAGGTGTCTGAAGGAAAACCTGGAGGAAAAATCCATCTGAGGGATTCATATCACTGTTTGACACTCGGTACATTCAGGAATGTCTGAGGCTTTATGGACTGAAGCAGATATTAAAGAAAAGATTAGAATGACTCAATCTGACTCTCGTGGTCACTGAAACAACCTGAAGAACTTCTGAGGCACCGACCTGACCGGAGCGGAGTTCTGACACATCAGTCAGCAAGAAGACTGACTACAGTATCCGAGTACCTCAAACAACAGATGATTGTAAAGATCTGCAACCAGACTGGAATAAATCTGTAACAGACATTCTGTCCAAAGTTATATCGAAGAATTACCGTGTCTCAGCTTTTTGTCCAATGAGAGGCATTTTTATTTATAATAAATAAAAAGAATAGTGAATGAATGGAAACATGAATTTTGTTATGCTAATGCTCAATTTACACGACAACAATTTAAAATTACGCAAAACTTTCGTTGTGTTTTGGGGTACGTTTCCACGACAACAGAGCTCAGAGTCATTGAAGATGAAGCTTTTTGAAAACGCTCCATCTCTGTGGCGTTTCTACCACTGCCGTGGAAGCACACGCCTTTTCTGAAATGGATTCCCCAAAACGGTGCGTTTTCACCTGAAATGTTGTCGTGGAAACGAGACCTGATTCTGCATCTGAACCATGAAGGACTTGGATCTCTGATGACCAATGAGCAACTTCGAACAGCATTTTTAAAGGGATATAACCTTAAATTACGTGGCGTAGAGCTGCAGCTTTAAAGCTGAAGAATGAAGCTCGGGGTCATTTCCTGGTTGAAGGTCGACCTCCGTCACACCGAGTGTCAGTAGCAAAATAAACGACTTCACTCTCGACCTTCAGACGGCCCGTTACCAGCAGCCGGGCCTCGCAGCTCGCCGATTGGACCCAGCTTGGGGTCACAGATACGACTCGCCGCCCGGTAACATGACACCCGACACAGGCACGCACAAACGCATCGGCTGGGTTATAAAGGACAGCGAGGAAGAGCACGAGGAGGCCAGAACAAGTCGAGGAGCGAGTCAAGGAGCGAGTCGAGAAGCAAGTCGAGGAGCGAGTCACGAAGCAAGTCGAGGAGCGAGTCACGAAGCAAGTCGAGGAGCGAGTCGAGGAGCGAGTCGAGAAGCGAGTCGAGGAGCGAGTCGAGGAGCGAGTCGAAGAACGAGTCAAGGAGCGAGTCGAGTAGCGAGTTGAGGAGCAAGTCAAGGAGCGAGTCGAAGAACAAGGCGTGGAGCGAGTCGAGGAGCGAGTCGAGGAGCGAGTCAAGGAGCGAGTCAAGGAGCGAGTCAAGGAGCGAGTCGAGGGAGCGAGTCGAGGGAGCGAGTCGAGGGAGCGAGTCGAGGAGCGAGTCGAGGAGCGAGTCGTGGAGCGAGTCGAGGAGCGAGTCGTGGAGCGAGTCGTGGAGCGAGTCGTGGAGCGAGTCAAGGAACAAGTCGTGGAGTGAGTCGAGGAGCGAGTTGAGGAACGCTCACGATCTGGACGGACTGACTGAAGAAACGCGACTCCCTTCATTTCCAATCCAAACTCTCCCAGTCTGAGGTAAGAAATGCTGCAGTGACAGTAAAGCCTCATAGAGGAAACATCAGGCTCAGTGCTGCTCACCTGTCTCACCTGGCAGGAGACTGATCAGACCAGTAACAGTTTGTTCCTGTGAATTCACACCTCCAGATAACAGAAAAGTGTTTTATGGCCAAAGAGGAATTACGTCGCAAAACTGATTAAACACAAGGAGTTACTGAGACATAAGAGGCTTAACATTCACAAGACGCTCTACTGGATGTTGGACCACAGAGCAACACAAAGCCTGCAATTAGTGCCTCAATTTGACTTATTTACTTTGAATTAAACACAATCTGGCACAGTTGCTCTTGGTAATCCCCGATGTGAACGCATGACAGCTACGATCTGAATCCTACTGCTCAACAAACAGACGGACCAGGACGCCTCATAGAACAATCTGGATGAAGGAAATCCAAGAAAAAACTGAAAACAACTCCCAAAGTAATGACCGAGACCAAAGTTTCATCTCTTCTGAAGGTTACGCAGAATCCTGCTGGATAATCCCCAGAAATACATTTGACTGAAACAAAAATTCAAAAATAAAGGTATGTTTTCACCTGGAAATGAAATGAGGCCTGAAACTACAAGAACAGCTCAGCAGTGTTGTCGCCTCACTGACGGACCTGAACAACAAGCAGGCGTCTCACTGTCCTCTGGCTGGAGGACACACAGGAAGCAACCAGCTCGCGTTTGCTGACGCGGCGCAAACAACCAGCGACCTTGAACATGTGTGGATAAAAACAAAGAGACGGGACGATTCCTCCGGTGGATTACTGCTGCAGTGGATCCTTCTGGAGGCGACGCTCGGTACAGGGGAGGCGACGCTCGGTACAGTGGAAGTGACGCTCGGTACAGTGGAGGCGACGCTTGGTACAGTGGAGGTGACGACGACAATCAAGAGCAGAACTCACAGAAATATGGAATCCAAGTTCTTAAATCTAGAAAGGCAGTGAGGGTGATGTGAGGATACTCACCCCGTCCTGCTGAGGGCGCCGTGGGCCTGCTGCTCGATGAGCAGATCTCCAGGAGGCGCTCTCTGCTTCGACGAGCCCAGCGACCGGTGCCCGCCCAGCCTGGGCGAGCTGGGCGGCATCGCCGCGACGGAGCCGTCCATCCCAGGCCCCCCGGTGGACGACGACAGCGGCGTCACGTCCATGTAGGAGGGTTCGGGAGCCACGGCCCGGCGCTGGTTCTCCAGGTTCATCAGCCGGTCCCGCTCCGAGAGGGCGTCGCCACGGGGACGGACCTCGCCGCTCTGCTCTTCTCGTCCCGGCCGAGAGCCCACGTTCGAGCCCGGCATGTTGCGCCTGTCCGAACCATCCGAGTCTTTCCGGGTGCGGGTGTAGCGGGAGGAACAGTCCGAGTTGGGCTCCTGATCCAGACAGATGCCGTAGCTCTCGGCCAGCTGCCGGCGGCGCTCCGCCTTGTAGCGCGCGATGCGCTCGGCCTTGGACTCCAGGTCGGCGACGCCTGTGATGGAGGAGGAACTGAGCACTGGCTCCAACGGGACGGACAGCGGAGGGTCGGGTCTGTTTCGAGCTCGGGACTGTCGCTCTGGAGCCTTCACCGGCGCCGGCGTGTTTTCAGTCCCCTCCGACGCATAACGCTGCACCGTCACTTCAGAGACAGAAAGGAAAGAGAAGAAGAACCAGTGATGCAACTACTTCAACTGAAAACTACAAACTGTCATAGTGTTTCAGGCCCGTCCACACCGCAACTACTTCAACTGAAAACTACAAACTGTCGTAGTATTTCAGGCTACTTGTTCTGCATGTGTGGTTTCATTACAAGAACTAGAGCTACACTTGGTAGAGCGCAGACCTTCGTCAACGACACATTTGTTTGCGTAACAGAGTTAGCATCGCTAGCATGTTAGCTCATATCGATGCTAACTAGCCTGTCAGGTAGCTACATCACTGAGTGAGCACTGAGCAGGGAGCGTCTCCATGGCAACAGACGCTGATCTCCTTTGATTTCCATAAGGTGCCTCTCTCATCTGCTATGTATGGGACATTTTTTTGCAGTTTTCTGGTATTTATTTCATAAACAGTTTGCCGTTAACATCCCAAAATCTAATCGATTGGTCCTTGGAGGATGACAAATCATCCCTTAAGATTTCATGCAATCAATAGTTTTTGCAAAAAGTTGGTAAAATAAATAAATCCAAAACAAACAAAAACAAATAAATAAACAACAGCACCCACTAGTGGTCTTGCACATTAACTACATGGCTCTCAGTGTTTCTACCATTTCAGTGTAAATGAACATCATTTTCAAAACATTGTTGTGTGAATGTGAAACTTTCCTAAAACGAAAACGATATGCTTTCCCAAACATCGTCCGAGCCGCTGTGGCGTTTTGCTCGTCTCACCAGCGCGGGGCTCGCAGAGGTCGGAGGCTCTGGTGTATCGGGGCGTGTCCTCTTCCAGAAGCCGGTTTGCCACCAAGCTGGGCAGCAGCGACGGATGAACCTCGCTCTCTATGCCCTCCAGGCGCCGTGCGATTCGCTCTTTCCTGCATCCAGACAGGAAGTGATGAACAGTCAACCTAGACCCTCATTATCCTGCTCAGCAGCACCTTAGTTAGAAGCACTGGGAGCCGTTTTATAGATCATCATCATCATCATCATCATCATCCTCTCACCTGTTCATGTCACAGTCACTCGCACTCGTGGGGATGCCTTCGAATCTTTTTCTCAGTTCAGACACTTGAAGAAAAAACGAGAATAAAAACAGTGTTGGAAGATTTCAAGGAAGCGAGGAAACTACGACTTCCTGTCATCTGAGCTTTTTCTAAGTCACTTGGGCCTGCAAGTATTGTTATTTGTGTATTCTATTGATATTTGTATGTGTGTGTGGTTTCATCACAAAAACAAACAACAGCACCAACTAGTTCATCGTCATGCCAACTACATCGATCACAAAACTTGGACTAAAAAAACCCTCATATTTGATTGATATTAAGAACTAGAGCTACACTCGGTAGAGCGCAGTCCTTCGCCAACGCCACATTTGTTTGTGGAACCGAGTTAGCATTGCTAGCATGATAGCCGTTAGCGCATATCGATGCTAACTAGCCTGTCAGGTAGCTACATCACTGAGTGAAACACTGAACATGTGTTTCCATGGCAACAGACGCTGATCTCCTTTGATCCATGAGGCGCCTCTCTCATCCACTTTGTATGGGACATTTTTTTGGCAGTTTTTTGGGGGATTAATTCGGAAACGGTTCGCTGCCAACGTCGATTGGTCCTTGGATGATGACAAATCTCCCCTGAAAATTTCATGGAATTCGTAGATACAAACCAATGAATAAATAAATATATTAACGCAGACGAAAACACAAACCTTCTCGCCAAACTTCGTGGGCGAAGGTAAAAATAAAAAGAACATTTCTGTATCGGTGAAGCTGTACGACTGTTATTGGTCTTTCTAATCAGACGACCAACATCCAGCTGTGTCTGATAATCTCACATCAGTCACAGAACAGGTCGTCAACATCTCCACTCCAGTCACTATTCAACATGTACGTACAGCGGTACGTCTGTACAGTCTCTAGTAGAAAAACTGCTTCAGACAAATGTTGCCATGAAGCCACCAGGGAGAAGAAGCTGCTGCTGCTGCACAAGAGCAACTTGATAAAAACCCAGAGAACGACTCAGCAGAACTGAACCAACAGCCCGTCACTCACCTCTGGGGAGGTTGGCCAGGAGACGCACATCGATGTCCTTGGTGCTGTTGGCCGGGTCGTCTGGTTCCTCGTAGGAGAATTCTTTGGAGAAGCTGAAGTAAAAAAAAAACAACTTGTTATTGAAACAAGTTGAGCTGTGGGAAGTTGGGAGGCTGATCTGCAGGATGAGGCTCATTGAATCAATCACAACTCCGGCAGAAGTTCGTCCAAATGCCTGCCGTGTTGCTGGAAGCGAGTTGGGTTTGAATCGTGGTCAAGAATGTTGTCGGTCAGCCAGAAGATTATGAATCCCAACAATGCTTTGGGATTTCAGACTGTAAATCTCATCGTGTTTTCAATCCTTTTATGTTGCTCAATAAACGGCGAGGCCTCTTTAACCTCCGCCTCCACCGACTCTCACCAACACATTGAAGTCATTTATGGATCCAATTCAAAACCACCAATAAAAGGGGCGGCGGCGGATTCCTGATGTGAGGAAACAGGCACGCAGTGGTTTTGTCTGGTCCAAAGTGGGATTTTAATCCAGAGCCTCTAATCACCTCAGGGGTCTGTACGACGACTCTGGTTTCCTCTTATGGAGGTAACTTCAGGATTAACTCTGGTTTTCTCTTATGGAGGTAACTTCAGGATTAACTCTGGTTTTCTCTGGAGATAACTTCAGGATTAACTCTGGTTTTTTCTAATGGAGGTAACTTCAGGATTAACTCTGGTTTTCTCTTATGGGGGTAACTTCACGATTAACTCTGGTTTTCTCTTATGGGGGTAACTTCAGGATTAACTCCGGTTTTCTCTCATGGAGGTAACTTCAGGATTAACTCTGGTTTTCTCTGGAGATAACTTCAGGATTAACTCTGGTTTTCTCTGGAGATAACTTCAGGATTAACTCTGGTTTTCTCTAATGGAGGTAACTTCACGATTAACTCTGGTTTTCTCTTATGGGGGTAACTTCAGGATTAACTCCGGTTTTCTCTCATGGAGGTAACTTCAGGATTAACTCTGGTTTTCTCTGGAGATAACTTCAGGATTAACTCTGGTTTTCTCTGGAGATAACTTCAGGATTAACTCTGGTTTTCTCTCATGGAGGTAACTTTAAGATTAACTATGGTTTTCTCTGGAGATAACTTCAGGATTAAGCACAGGCTGGAGTTTGATTTGGAGCTTTAAGATTAAAAGGAGTGAAATATGGATGAAATGTGTGTCAAACACAGACACGTCATGAGAATCCCCAGTTGTTAGTTTGAATCTGATAAAGGGAGCTGCAGACTTCCAACGGTACGAATGTCGTCCCAGACGCGTTTCCTTGATGACAGGATATCAGAGTGACAGGATTTTAAAACAGATGTGAGGAAGTTAAAACAGCTTCTTACCTTAGTGCTCTCTTCTGTAGCAGCCGAGGATTGTTTAGTTTAACGGGCGTCTCGCTGCCAAGTCCTGCAGGCAGAAGAGAAAAAAAAATTAGGCATGAGCGTTCGAGAAAATTAATCATTTCGCATTTTCGAAAAGTTTCACGTCGACGCGGCAACGTTTTAAAAAAGATGTCAGTTTTCATGGAAACAGTAGAAACATTGAAAATGATGGGACCAAGGTGGATTGTTATTGCAGTGACTGTCAAAATAAAACTACCAAGTTGGATTATTATTATGGTGACTGTCAAAATAAAACCACCAAGTTAGCTTGTTGTTACGGTGACTGTCAAAATAAAACTACCAAGTTGGCTTGTTGTTACGGTGACTGTCAAAATAAAACTACCAAGTTGGCTTGTTGTTACGGTGACTGTCAAAATAAAACTACCAAGTTGGCTTGTTATTATGGTGACTGTCAAAATAAAACTACCAAGTTGGCTTGTTATTATGGTGACTGTCAAAATAAAACCACCAAGTTAGCTTGTTGTTACGGTGACTGTCAAAATAAAACTACCAAGTTGGCTTGTTGTTACGGTGACTGTCAAAATAAAACTACCAAGTTGGCTTGTTGTTACGGTGACTGTCAAAATAAAACTACCAAGTTGGCTTGTTATTATGGTGACTGTCAAAATAAAACTACCAAGTTGGCTTGTTATTATGGTGAATGTCAAAATAAAACTACCAAGTTAGCTTGTTATTACGGTGACTGTCAAAATAAAACTACCAAGTTGGCTTGTTGTTACGGTGACTGTCAAAATAAAAGTACCAAGTCCAGGAGTCATGACACCACGGAGGACACTTTCTTCTGATTGTCTCTACTGAGCATGTGCAGAAGAACTAGTTGCTACCAAGGTGGAGCGTATGACCAGAGACCTGTCGTCTACAGAAAGTCGTGTTTCTGCCGTTTCCACAGAGACGGCGTTGTTGCGTTTTCAAACTGTTGTTTTCCGTGGCTCTGAGCACTGCCGTCGTTATAACTGACCTGAAACGTCGCAAAAGTTTTGCATTTCCACCTGGAATCATTGTCACGTAAAGAGTCTGTCTCGTCGGCAGCAGAACAACTGTGACTCAGCATTTTGTCAAACAGCCAAACTGTCGCTGCCTGGCTCACGACCGCGTTCATTAACTGGACTTTCTCTCAGGAATGTGGGAAAACAAATACCAGCCTGCCTTAAGAAATCACATCATCCATCAACTAATCTGTGTGACTGTAGTAATGCCCAGCAAACCTGCAGCACCACTGCACCGCCCGGCTGCACCGCCACACTAACTCTCCGTCGACCAACACAACCTGAGGTTTGACCGCAGGGCAGTGCACATCCGGACGGACCGGAACAGACCGCCACTTAATGTCCATCTCGTTAGCAAAACAAGATCCAACCAAGTTGGATTGTTATTAGGGTGACTGTCAAAATAAAACTACCAAGTCTAGGAGAATATGGACTGGGAGTCAACACACCGGGGAGGAAACTTTGTTCTGATTGGCCCTACTGAGCATGTGCAGAACTACTAGTTGGTACGACCATGGTGACAAGGACCAGGACCAGGACCAAAACCAGGACCAGGACCAACGTTCCACCGTCTACAAGGCTCTGCGCTCCGTTGTGTGAACGAGCCCAAAAAGGTGTGAGAAGAAGAGCAGAAAGAGACGTGAACACCCGACAGAGGACCAGACTCAGGACTCAGAACTCAGAAAAGGACCTGGTGTTTGTTGTGTGAATCGTCTGCTCCCATAATTCACTCCCAACCTCAAACCTCTGGCCGTTCTCCGACCGGGGCAGTGCAACTTCAGGACAAACATGTGGTCCTGCTTCATGGCCTCAGAGTTCCCCTCAGGGCCAGCTGCCAGCCCCCCCCCCAACTCCCCAACACCCTCGCCCCAGAACCCCCCATTCCAGACCTGTTAGTCCTTGTTAAGGCTGTTTGAGTTAAATCCCTCCTACTTAGGGAAAACTGAATTTGAGGAGGAAGGAGGCTTATTTGTGGACGGTGGCGTGCTGGGGAGCGTGGTGGGGTAGCGTGGTGGGGGTGGGGGGGTGTTGTGGTTCGTCTGGTATTGTTTCAGCTGGGTGGAGTACAGCTCACCATTCCTTTGCAGGGCTTCACGGTAACACCTTTCTCACTAACATCATCCGTACTGGATAAACAACGTGGAAAACCCCCCCCGATACGTCCTCCTCCTGACTGAGGCTCGTTTCATCGTTTGGAGATTCTTTAACAACAAACAACTCTTCAGGTCTAAACCTCCCAAAACCTTCACGATGAAGCTCGTCAGTAAAATCAGTGACCAACAGTTAAACAGGTTGGAAGTTTTGGGGAAAAACGTGCAGCTTCACTCTGAATCCCCTGAAAGAAAAGCAGACGGAGGATCAGCTGCTGGTGGACGTCACTCCTGTTTCTTCCTTCGGGGGGGATTTCTGTGACGTCATCGGCCCTGCACACCTTGTACAGTCTATATGTCGCAGCACGCCCCCCCCCCCCGCCCCCCGGCCCCCAAAGTGCCTCCATGTGTTCGTCATTCCAGACGCAGACATAAAAAACCACAACAGTGATCACAGAGGTGACGAAGCCTTTGAAGCTGCTGTAACGTACAGAATCGCCATCGCCGAGAGGGAATGTGGCAGGAGGGTCTCCGTGTCGCTAAACGCGGCTCGGCGCTGATAAAACACGGGGATGAAATCATTTCATGACTCGGTGGAGAGCCAGCGAGGTGCTGAAGTCTTTTATGGGACGCTACCAAAAGGTGTGAGGAACAAAGTCTGGGAACCAGGAAGACCGAGTCGCTCTGGGAAGCAGCTCGACGAACCCCGACCGCCACCAGTGTCAGACGCTGCTTCCTCCTCGTCTTCACGCAGAAAACTCACCAGCGTGGCGACTCAACACGCCACAGTGGAGATTAACTCTGATTCTCAGGATTACCGCCAGCCCAAAAGGGAGTGTGTCACTCTTTTATTACATCACACTACCTGTGTAAGCCTGAACAACCCCCCCACTGAGTAACCCCCCCCCCCCCCCCCCCCCCCCCCACCGGGACCCAGAGGCTTAACAGAGGCATTAATACACACAAACAGATGGAGGGCAGACGTCAGGTCAACACGGCTACAAACAGTGGATTTGACAAAAAGACGTGACGATAAGCAGTTAAGTCCTGGACGGAGTCGTGAGGAGCGAAGACGCAGCTGAAGCAGCTTCAGGACAGGAAACTGAGGTCAAAGGTCAGCGACTCACGACGACGGTGAGACGGTAAATGGATTCACCGACAGTGATTCTCACCTTAAGAGCTTCACACTGTGAATCACATTCACACACAGGCGGCGGCCAGGCCAGGCGTGGTGCTCAGTCCGTCCAACGGCAGCAGTTTGGGGTTCAGTGTCTTGCTCAAGGGCACTTTGACATGTTGGGGGGGGGGGGGGGGGGGGGGGTTGAACATGCAACCACACACCCGCCCAGAAATATGACCACTGGCGGCGGTCAAAGGTCAAAGGTCATTCATGAGGACTGGATGAATGAAGATATTAACTCCTTCATCACTTCAATGTCTCGAGTTTAAAAACCTAAAAACTTTGGAACCGAGCCATCTTCTGGATAAATTCACATTAATCTGGTTGTTGGACTGATTCTTAGATTCAGAAAACATTTAAAGAAAAACATTTAAGTTGAGACGCGTTAACTGAGGTTAAATTCACACCTACACATTTGGAATTTGACATTTAAATTACTGCTTCTGTAAATATCAATGAGTAAGCCGATTGTAGGACCGGCTCTATGAGATCATGAGGTGGATGGAACAAGTACGTTCTAGTATTTTACCTTGGAAATGGTGGGAAAATAAATAAATAGAAGAGAAACAGTTCAATGACAAAGTTTAAACTCCCAAAGAAAATAAAAAAAACTATTCCAGCTGCTGAAAATCTCAAGTTTGGACTGAAAGATAAACTCACGGCTCCCTTCTGTATCACGTAAACCAAAGTTACTTCCCAGAGAAATACTCCTCACAGAAAATGTACAAATACACGTGTTGAACTGGCTGCAGCTCAGAGATGGACGATGAAGAGACGAAAAGAGAAGCAATGGAAACCCTGATAAGTAGGGATGCACCGATACCGAGACCAGTGTCGGACCGATACCTGATACCGTTATCGGCATGGGTCTGAGACCAGTACGAGTTATCGGTCTGATGATACAGAGTAAGAATCCCCATGAGTATTACGTGACGGGGAAAGTAATTCAGCTTCAATAGTTATATTAAAACGGTTTAACAATAATTACTATTAACTCTTAAAATAGAAGATCTCAATGTATGATTGTAAATTAAACTTCTCCAGATGATAGTTGTTGTTTTGTTTAGTTTTTGTACATAGTTATTTAAAGGAGTCGTCACCTGGTATTCTCATGTATTTAGTCTCCCTTGAATTGTCTTTAATTATAATGAGGAAAGAAAATACAAATTGGGGGGGGGGGGGGGGGTTCTTGCCGCATTGGGTCGGGCCGGTTCTGGTTCACAGCAACGCACAGCCTTCGTGTATCATTTGGGTCTGAAGTATAAATGAGACTTTAAGGCATTTAATATGTACTGGTATCGATACTTGGTATCAGTGGGTAACTAAAGGGTTAGTACTTTAGGAAAGTGGTATTGGTGCATCTCTAAAGCGAACTAGTTTTACACATAAGTAGATTGTAGAGCCTGGAAACAGCCTGGTGTCAAACCCCCCACCCACCCCCCCGGGTGAAGAGTCGTCTCTTGGAGTATCGTCCTCGGAGGCTCCAGCTGCAGAGAGAGGACGGCGAGCAGCCGGCCAACTTCCCATAGCTCAGATTCCCTCCCCGCTCTGCGAGCAAGCAGAGCAACCTGCCCCAGAACTCTGCAAACACCCCCCTACCCCCCACCCCCATCCCCCACCCCCCACCAGATCTTACCTTGGCTGCAAAACTTGACGTGAGTCAGGTAATTGGAGATCCAGGGATTTCTGTACATTTTGGCAGCGCAGGGTTAAGACCAGGAGAAGAGATGAAAGAAATGAATGCTGCCGGAGGTGATGCAGCTCAGAAAGCACCGAGAGAGAGAGAGAGAGAGACAGAGAGAGAGAGAGAGAGAGAGAGAGACAGAGAGAGAGAGAGAGACAGAGAGAGAGAGAGAGAGAGAGAGAGAGAGAGACCTGCAGTGCCTGGTCCAGAGCAGAGGGCTCAGTACAGCAAAGTCCTGGATGCCGCTCTGCCTCCTGCACCAGCAGCCGGGTGGAGAGCCGCTCTGCCTCCTGCACCAGCAGCCGGGTGGAGAGCCGCTCAGGGTGAACTAAGCTCATTATCCGGGGAATCTGCTGGTCCTCGCTGCAGCACGCCGCAGAGCGACAGCGAGGAGCGTCCCACGAGAGCACTGCCTTCCCCTGGCTCACACTCCAGAGCAGGATGCCAAAGAAATCGGTGCAGAGCGTCAGTGGGAGGAGGGAGGGAGGGAGGAGGGAGGAGAAAGTTGGAGCGACCCTCTCAGTCAGATGAGGAATTCCAGTCATCTCTCTCAGCGGGGACACAATACGAGGAGCAGCAGACGGGAGGAGAAAAGACATGGAGGGACCGAGGGCTTGTTTTCTCAGCAACCATTTCTAGTGAAAAACCAAAACTTTTGTAACATTTACAGAGTTTTGTTTCCATGACAACGGTGCTCGGAGTGACTGAAAACTTCCTGAGAGCAGCTCCCAAGATGGAACTTGTTCAAAACGCTCCGTCATCGTGTAAAAAGGCAAAAACAAGACTTTCTGGCAATGTTCACACTCCGTAATAAATAGTTCTACTGCACATGCTCAGTACAGCCAATCACAACAAAGTTTCCTCCCTGGTGTCATGACTCCCAGTCCATGTTCTCCTGGACTTGGTACTTTTATTTTGACAGTCACCATAATAACAATCCAACTCTGTGGTTTTATTTTGATAGTCACCGTAATAACAATCCAACTTGGTTTTATTTTGATAGTCGCCGTAATAACAATCCAACTTGGTAGTTTTATTTTGACAGTCACCATAATAACAATCCAACTTGGTACTTTTATTTTGACAGTCACTAATAACAATCCAACTTGGGTTTTTTTTGACGGTCACCATAATAACATTATGTTTACAGCTTATTGTTCTCTGCTGTGTGTGTGTGTGTGTGTGTGTGTGTGTGTGTGTGTGTGTGTGTGTGTGGTTTCAGTACTAAAACTAACAACAGCACCAACTAGTGGACCAACATGAAAACTACATCACTGTCAGTTTGGTCTCTTGTAGTGTCCAACTGTCACTTTCCTGTTGTCGTGGAAACGGACATCGTTTTCAGAACTTTGCCGTTTGAAAATGTAAACAACAAACTTTTCTGAATTAAAAAAAAAAAAACGACAAAAACTCTGCGTTTTTATTCGAAACTTTGTCGTGGAAACGGGGCCTGAGAAGAAACATGCAAATGAGGGAAACAGAATGTCGCCTTCGTCGTGTCCACAGATGAGTAACGGTGTCGTTGTGCGAACAGGAAGTCCCCGAAGGAGGCGCCAAGGAGGAGAACAGGCTGATTTACTGACACACACACACACACACACACACACACACACACACACACACACACACACACACACACACACACACACACACACACACACACACACACACACACACACACACACACACACACACACACACACACACACACACACACACACACACACACACACACACACACAATCTTATCAGTGTAGCACACACACAACAAAAAGCAGACGTGGTTGACCGAAAGACCATGAATGTCACCCTGAGTGAGAATCATGGCCTGGGTGGAGGAGAGGTGGAGGAGAGGTGGAGGAGCAAATCTAAGCCAGGTTTTTGTTTGAACGGCTCGTTCGTATCTGGCCGACATAAATCTGCGGCTGCAGCGCCGCGGACTCTGGCGGTGGCGTGTTTGGTTTCCGCTCTGGATGAGCTCATCCGACACATCACAAACCCGCCACTTCACACGGGGCCGAGGCGCTACCTGCTCGCTACGCTGGGACTTTCTGCACTTACCACACACATTCTACTGCAGCAGCCGCCTCCACACCCACAGCCGCTGACTCACACGCTGCTTTCATCACCAGAAAACCATCGATTACCAGGTGAGGAGCGGACATTGGTAGCTTTAGCACTCTTAAAGGCCCGTTGACATGACAACGGTGCTCGGAGTCAATGAAAACACAACTTTCTGAAAACACTCAGAGTCCGACTCCATTAGGATGGAACCGAATTCTCTACTTTCATAGGTACCGACCAAATTCTGTCAGTACTACCGAGTACCGATTCACGTAAAATCGTGAGGGAGAGGAAGAGGAGGAGATTTTCCGAGCTGGACTTGAACACAGCGTTGCACACGAGCATAATGACGCCAGTCAGCGCAGCAGCATGGCGGAGAGAAAACGCTCAAAAGGTACGACTCCAAAGAAGCAAAGGACGTAAAGGACGTAGAGGACATGGAGGACGAGGAGGACGTGGAGCTTAATTTGTGCATTATTAAGAAAAAAACCCTGCGTAGTTCAAGTTCAGGGATTTCATGATGAAGAAAATGTATGAAACTGCGATGTGACAAAATAAGCAGCTGATATTGTTTTGATATATTTGTTAACGATTAAATATTGAGAAATAAATGTTAAATTGACAAATGTTGAGATTATTAAGCAAATTAACACTTATGACGTTGGCACCCTTGAGTATCGATACCGTTCAAAAGTGAAAGGTTCCCACCTCCATGGAAATGCTCGCTCTCCTCGTACACGGCGGAGACGCTGCTCCTGGTCACCGCCGCCCGTAGTAACTAGTAGTTCTGCACATGCTCAGTAGAGACAATCACAACAACGGTTCCTCCAGAGTGTCAAGCCGACCGAGTTGCTGTCTTCTCACTGGACAAACTGAACGCTGGACGTCAGCGGCTTCAAAAGCCTCAAGTCTTCACAGGAAAACTTCCTCCCACCGCTACGAGCATCTCGCACGTTCTCTCAGCCGCTGGCGAGTCTCGAGCCAATAAACTCCACCACAACAGAAACCAAGGCAGAGCATTGTGATGGAGTTTCTTCAGCAGAATCTACGTCACAGCGGCTTTTCTTTCCATCTTTTGGTCTCAAATACAACAAAACAAACAGATAAATAGTTTTCTAACTTTAGAAGACGGAAACTGTGTGCTGCAGTTATTCAGGTTCCTGGGCTCACATCGCGTTTCTCAGATCTGCCCGGGAGGAAAGGGTTAATCCGCCTGACTCCATGAGATTGAAATAGATCCCTGATGATTTTACTGGGAGCAGAATTAGAGCAGGTTGTAAGAACAGCTGCAGTGGAGCTCCTGGTGTCTTTGACTCATCATGACATCGCCCGGAGGTCGACCCTGTTATTAGCATGTTGACTGGTCGCTGCCGCGGCGCAGCAAGACCCGACAGGTCGCGGCCGTGATGTAACGCCTCGCGTCTTCATGTCGCTGGATGTAAACAGGAAGGATCCCAGGAAGCAGCGAGGAGCCTGAAGGTCGGCGTTCAACAGCGACTGACGGTCCGCCGCTCGGCTGTCCAGATTGAAGGACCAAGATTTACTTCTGTTAGTTGCAGGTTAAGTTAAGAAACCAGCTGCAGGTTGAATGTCAGACCGACCAGGGACGGATCCTGTCCAGGTCCTCTCAACTCCAACTCAGGACTCGTTTAGACGACGACGACGTGAAAACTGAAAACGGACAAGCTCATGTTTTTATCTGCCTGTATTTATTTATTGGTTTTACCAACTTTCGCAAAAACTACTCACCCAAATTGCATGAAATCTTCACGGATGATTTGTTATCATGCAAAGACCAATCAATTAGATTTTAAGACATTAACGACAAACCGTTTCCGAATAAATACCCCCAAAGAATGTCCCATACAAATCGGATGAGAGAGGCACCTCTTGGAGGAGCTCAAAGGAGATCAGCGTCTGTTGCCATGGAGACGCTCCCTGCTCAGTGTTTCACAGTGATGTAGCTACCTGACAGGCTAGTTAGAATCAATATGAGCTAATGGCTATCATGCTAGCGATGCTAACTCCGTTGGTGAAAGTCTACGCTCTACCGAGTGTAGCTCTAGTTTTTGCGTTTGTCGTTTTGGAAAAGTTTCGCATTGATCCTGAAAACTATGTAGTTAACATGATAGACCACTAGTTGGTGTTTGTTTTTGTTATGAAACCTGAGGAAGCAGAGAACAATCAGCGATAACCAGACAAACTAAAACCATAAAGTTTAAATCTGAAGGTGACTAGTGCTTTATTTTACCTGTCCGGCCTGACTGAACTGAAAAGTGAGTCCTTTTGGAATGAAAGTCACACAAAGTTGTTTTTCCGTTTCATCTTGAAATATTGCCAGTCTCCAGATGGTTCAATAAGAACCCAGTAAAGGGTTAATGTGAGGCTAAGGTGTGTGTGATGATGTAATCATATTAAATGTTGATCATAGAGCCAGCGTGACGGTTTTGATTCATTTCAAACGAGTGGAACGCAGACAGACGTGTTGGAGTGCAGCAGCAGGAGCAAGGCAGGTTGTGTTTGGTGTCATAACAGCGCAGCCACACCTCCCACTAATCTCCCCCCAGATGTGCCGTCGTCTCCACCCTGGAGTTGGACGCCGCTCCAGCCTGATGGAGCTCACATGTCCTCCAGTCACTGGGTCAATACCAGATAAACACTTCCAGACGCTGCATGTTTGCACTCTGAGTGACCCCCGAGGAGAGAAGAGCTTCGTGACCACGTCCTCTTCGTGGAGAGACGATACCATTACCTCGTTTTAAAGGACGAGAACGAGCCCCAAAACTCTGTGGGACGTAGCATGTAGCACGGCGCGGAGTTACGTGCTGAGCAGTTAAACTACTGAGCGTCTAGGAGGCCCCCTGTTTCAAATATTTCAAACATAATGCAAAACGGCGGGCTTCCTGTTCGGTTCATAGTTTGGGTGTCATGACATTTTCGTGCGACCCGATGTGCTGCAGAGGTCGACCAAATGTCTTAGACCAAGCTGAAACATGCTAAACGTGTTGCCCGTAGTAGATGTTACAAATGTGAAAACAATGCAGGGGGCGCTATGGAACCATTTACTGAAGCATGACTGGCCAGGTTGTATTTGTGAATACAGGTACTCTGTGTGGTATCGAACCGATACCCAGTACTGGTATGGGTACATCCCTACCTTCAAGGTTGAAAAGAGAGAGAGAGCGATTGTGGAGAAAGGAGGAGAGGATGAGGCTCGCCTCCTGCTCTGCAGCTCACAAAAATAAAAGCCAGATTCATGTCCTCTCCGTGGTGAGATGTCGGTTTATCCTGGTGAAAGAGCAGCCACAGTTTCAGCGGCTCTCCGGAGCCGAGCAGCAGGGTTAGAAATCCAGAGCCGCAGGATGAAAGGTGAATATGTTTATATTCACACCAGAGGGAGGCAACAGGAGCGAGGCAGAGGATCAAACTCCATTTGCACTATTTATTTCACACGGCATGATGGGATTTAACCATGAAGCCAACAGATTTTTTGATTTGCCCTTTGACCTTTAAAGCGAATGCAAAGAAAGAAAAGGTTTTATAAATATGTCACAGAGAACTCTGTAGAGACGTCACCGAGCCAGATCCAGCTCCACCACGGACTCATGGACGACTTCCTGCTGAAGCTGGACGTCACAACGCAAAGGACGTCCGATTCACTGACTGAATGAGACGAACAGTCAGATCACTTGATTCACTGTTCATGTAAACCGGACAATCTGATTTCTCGGTCTGAAAAAACCTGGACTCCTGAGGTCACAGACAACAAGCCTCAAACTTCAAGAGAGACGTTATCGGCTTCCTATCAGAGGCGCTTCAGGAGTCTGACACTGAACAGTCACACTCAGCTCGGCGTTCCCAGAATAAAACTGATAAGAGCTCTGAAGTGGACTTCAAGAGGTCCAGCGAGGTGCTCCTCAGGGCCTGTCAGACTCTGATACTCAGAGACACTACTGGCTTCAGGTAGGGACGCACCGATACCAGCATCAAGTATCGGGGCAGATACTGCACAAAGTAGTCGTCCTCACAAAAGTTCCCCGATAATATCCTGCGAGTACTACGTGAAGTCATCCGTCAGCAGCAGGTAGAGGAGAGGACGAGTGATGTTAGTGGTTTGGAGATTCTTTAATGAGAATGACTCAAGTACGACTGTAAATTATGTTAAAAATATCAAGAGAAAGAAAGTTTGTACGTCACCAGCAACTTCATCACCAGCAGAGTTAGCCCGATGTCGCTCAGTAGTTTAACTGCTCAGAACGTAACTCTGAGCGATGCTACATGCTACATGCTAAAGGGTTTCAGGCTCACAGACCAGCGATGCTACATGCTAAAGAGTTTCAGGCTCACAGACCAGAGATGCTATATGCTAAAGAGTTTCAGGCTCACAGACCAGTGATGCTACATTCTAAACATGATTAAAGGGACTGATTCCCTCATTCCCAGCAGCTCAGTCTACAATCTACAGTAGCTTAGCTCAGAGCGGAGATAGATGATACGCTCTGCAATGCTACTGTAGACTGGGGGAGGTGGGTTGTGATAACACATAGCCTTTGCATATTGTTTGTATGTGGAGTATGAATTAAGCTTTAATGGTATTACTATCAGCAAGTAGCTAAAGGTTAGTACTTGCACTCGTCCGGTATCTGTGTATCGCTCTATTCTCAGGTCTGATGATTCATGGCAGCAGTAACATGGTATTACATATTTGAATGAAGTCGACTTTTAACAACAACAAAAAAACATCAAGGACGTTTCAAAAAATGTTTTCCAGAGTGTTGAGAAAAAATGTCATCCTAAAGAGAAATCTTGCTTTGTAATGGTAACATGAAGGGAGCTGGTGTGACGTGGGCGACCTCAGGCCAACTCATGAAAATAGAAAAAAACTGTACCAAACCATGAGAACAGGATGAAGAAGCTGAGGACAGACGCTGCCAGAACACATTCCTCACACACATTCTGACTGAACGATTGAGTAATTAGAAGCCAATGAGAGGCTTAAACGCTCCGTAACCATGACTGGAAGGATGGAAGCCGATACGGCGCCATCTGCTCCTCCGTGGTGATGTAACCCCGGAGGCATGTGATTCACCTGAAGTGCTGAAACACATCTGCACTCTCCGGCTGGGACGGAGCCCCGGGGAAACATCAGCTCTGGAGTCGGGGCCGCCGGCTGTGAAGTGTGATGAACACTCCACATCTGGTCGGCAGGAGATTCCTCATCTCTCTCTACTGCCAAGAGTTTCTATACGTCCCGTGATCAAGGAAGTGGGCTGCAATGGACACCTTCCCAGAAACTGTCGGCCTGGGTGACCGGATGCAGGAAGGACACTGGGTGGATGCCAGGTGGAAGCAGGAAGGAAGCAGGAATGGCACACGGGAGGGTGTCGCACGACGGACGCAAGGTGGATGCAGGACAGACGCGGGACAGACGCAGGACAGATGCAAGACGGACGCCGGGTAGATGCAGGACGGATGCAGGACAAACACCTGATGGACTCAAGACGGGCACCTGGTGGACACCAAGTGGACACAAGAAGCACACAAGATGGATGCAAGACAAATGCAGGATGGACGCAGGACGGACCCCGGGTGGATGGAGGATGGACATGTGGGAGGGAGATGGACGCAGCTACAGTTATTGTGCCGAAGCGCCACACGGTGGGCAGAATGTGATTTGTAAATAAAATACTGGGTAAGTTGACAGGACAGAGAGACACCCTCTGAAGGACGTCCAGTCTGGTCAGTCTGCGGATCCTGTCAATGCCTCAGAACCAGTTAGAGCTCCATCAGGGACGTTTGTCTTTAGAGTCCAGAGTCGCTGCAGGAGGACAAAGCGCTTCACGCTATTAGCGGCTCGTCATAAATCACCACTAATTAGATTTGAATCGGGGGCTGGGAGTTTAAAATAAAGGCCGAGCTGTGGATGGGGAGAGTCTCGTCCCCCACCGAGGCCAGGTTCTTCTTTCCTCCTGGAACCTTTTGAAACGCTCCGACTCCGTCTTTCTGGAAATGCTGAGGCTCCGTCTCCTCGTAGACTGGAGAAACGCTGCCACTGCTATTTTGCACCTCGGTGGTATAAATGGTTCTTCTGAACACACGCTAACCGATGCCGCCATTGTTCTCATTGTCCAGCTTCTGAGCACGTGCAGACCAACTATTTACTACGGCCGTGGTGAGCAGCGTTTCCCAGGGCGAAAACAGAGTTGGAGCGTTCCCAAAAAATACCCCCTCGGGAGCCGTTGTGTTTTCAGTGGCTCCAAGCTCTTGTCATGTTAGCATCAGGAGGACCGTTTACTCCAGGGGTGTCCAAACTCGGTCCTCGAGGGCCCCTGTCCTGCATGTTTTAGCTCTCTCCCGATGATGTCATCACCAAGGGTGTGAAAAAGCCCAATAACAAGCCCCTCGTTGGAATCAGGTGTGCTGCAACTGGGAGGAGCTAAACAGGCGCCCTCCAGTTTGCTTTTGAGAAACTGATAATCTACGACAAAATGAAAGAATTATGAGCTTATTGAAATGGATGTAAGCGTGATTATATTTTCATTAAACCCTCGTTGGACGTGAAGCCTCAGATTGGAGCCGTGGTGACGTGGTGACAGGATGAATCACTTCAGACGTTGTTCAACACAACAGTCATGTGTGAGCTGCTGACAGGAGGACGTCCAGGCTAATTTAAGGCTTTGAACGATGGTGTGAGGCTTGTTGAGTCACCGTGCCTCCAGCACCGAGCCACTGATTCCTCTGCTGGAGGCCGACGCTCACTGCTAGCTGCTAGCCGCTAGCTGCTCACTGCTAGCTGCTAGCCGCTCACTGCTAGCCGCCAATGCTTCCTCTGATTGAGCAGATTCCCTGTGAACGGACAAGAAGCCACCGTCCATCCTGACGGGCCGGCAGAGCCTCGGCTCAGATCTGACTGGAGATAAAAACACACCAGAGTCTCCAAGACATTACAGAGGAATCAATACTCTCTGGCACAGACACACACAGACACACACTTCCTGCAGCAGCAGCTCTGGATCCCAGCCAATGGAGTCACGTCTCTGACGACGTGAGAGGAACCAGTGACACAGTGAGCCAACGACAATGTGTAACAGAAGACAGTCACAACATGGCGCCTCCCAGACAGAAATCAGATCACAGCTCGGCCAATTAAGTAACAGTGAACTGGGGCTCGGTATATTTAGCCAGGTGGGTAAAAATAGAGCCGTCGCTCACGGCTGTGAATGATGTACACTGGACTGCAAGAGCCGGAGTCTAATTCAACACAAATGTTCCATATTACGTCCACTTCAGGTGATTCTACCAAAAACAAAACTTTTCCTGCAGCAACCAGTTACTTTGTGATTTGCTATGAAACTAAACTAACAAGCACAGAAGGTTCATACAAGTGGAAAAGCTGCGGACTAATGTTGGTGTTGGGAAGCTCTATTTCAGTCTTGACGTAGCGCGAGCAGGTGCAGCACAATGAACAACTGGAGTCAGTCAGCGTTCCAGGAGTCACGACCGGAGGGGCTCAGCAGAAAACACAAACCTCCCAAACCTCCTCCAGACCTCCCCAAACCTCCTCCAGACCTCCCCAGATCTCCTCCAAACTTCCCCAAACCTCCCCAGATCTCCTCCAGACCTCCCCATTCTTGTCATTTAGTTACTGATTTTAAATTGTCATCGTGAATGAAGCCAAATTTCTCCACAAAGGCTTGAAGTTGGGATGTACCGATACAGATACCGATACCAGTATCCGGGCCGATACCAGACGGACTACTTGCACTTTGAAAAAGATTCCTGATACAATCCGGCGAATATTACTCAACGTCAGCAACGTTGCTGGGGTAAACAAGAGAGGACGAGCAATGTCGGCGGTTTGGAGTAATACTGTAATTATTGTAAAGTAATACTGACTGTAAATTCTGTTCTGGTGAAATATCAACAGGAGGAGAAAGATTGTTCATACAACACCAGCAACTTCATCAGCAGCAATGATAGAATGAAGCACAACATCCTCAGTAACTTTGAAGAGTTTCCAGATGAGCGGTGAAGGAGTAACTGTAACTGTAACTACAGTACTCTACCTGATCAACGACAGAGCAGATCCTCTGTTGTGGCGAGTCTTTCCAGGTTTTTCCTCTGCGGCGGTCCCACAGTCCGCTGGAAGGTCACCGCGCTTCTGGACGTAAAGAGACCCACGAGCCCAACGCCGCTAACAACCCCCGACTCACTCCGTCACATGTGTTCTGTTGTGGCATGAAGCCGGTGGGGGGGCGGGTGGGGCGGGTGGGGCGGGTGGGGGGGTAAATATAGAACGGTGCTTTCCCACTTCCATCAGGCCAGATCAATGGAGTGATGAAATGACAAACGGTCACAGTGATCAAATTGGAATATGAATAAGAAAAAGACGCTTCAGTCTGAAGGGTTTCACTCAGTCATGCCGAGAGAAGAAATCAATGCAGTTAAACGGCAAAATGTGGTGTTTGGTATTCCTTTCAGACTTTTAATCAATTGTCAGCCGTTGATAGCTTGTTAGCCGGGTCACATCGCTGGCGAGGTTTTGGTTTGACGTCCCATTTCTGGAATATTGAACTGAAGATCAACCACAACCTGTTGCTGAGCAACCGAAGGCTTTTATTTCTGTTTAATTCAGGCGGCTGGTTTTCTTTCAATCAGTGTCAGATTACAGCGTGAATCCTACAACGTGACATGATTCCTGTTAGGATTTAAAATCTGTCCGCTCATCAATGATTCCTCTAACAGGAGAGATTAGGAACCGATTCAACTACATTCCTGGTGTGAAATCCCAAGATGAACTGATGCTGAGACTCATGACAGGATGTCATTTGTTTGTGGTTTTAAGAGGAGTGTGTTAAAGAGCCGTGTTTGTCCGGCAGCCTCGTACCTGAGAAATCTTCATCCACTGAACGCCGCCAGTAAAACCCCATTTAAGGCCGTTGACACTGAGGACCTGATGGCACTCATTCTCCTCAAAATAGACCTGCTGGTGTGTGGGATCAAAATCAGCTGTCAGCCCCACACACACACACACACACACACACACACACACACACACACACACACACACACACACACACACACACACACACACACACACACACACACACACACACACACACACACACACACACACACACACACACACACACACACACACACACACACACACACACACACAAAACTGTGACTCAATTTGTAGAATGTTTTCAAACATCAGAACGGCAACATTTTGATGTCCGTTTCCACGGCAACAGCAGAAACACTGAAAACGATGTAGTTTTCATGTTGGTCCACTAGCTGGTGCTGTTGTTAGTTTTACTACTGAAAACACACACACGCACAGCTCTAAACATGAACACTGGAAGAACACGGACATTCTAGTGGACAGACCACCAAGTTGGATTGTTATTATGGTGACTGTCAAAATAAAACTACCAAGTTGGATTGTTATTATGGTTACTGTCAAAATAAAAGTACCAAGTCCAGGAGAATATGGACTGGGAGTCATGACACCACGGAGGAAACTTTGTTCCGAGTGGCTCTACTGAGCATGTGCAGAACTACTAATTACTTCGAACATGGTGATCAGGACCAGGACCAGGACCAGGGATTCAGTCGTCTACAAGGAGTCAGAGACCGGAGTGTTTCCAGAAAGTACCTTCCGTTTACATGACAACTAAGTTTCAAAAACATTTGTTTTCAGCACCGTTGTCATGGAAACAAAAAAGGTTTTGTGGTTTCACTTGAATCGTTTCCTAAACTGGACCTTCCGTTTGGTTTTTCTGTCTTGCTTCTCGTAGCTCAGACTGGAAACATCAAGAGGCAGAAAGAGCTGAGAACATTCACCAGCATCCAGAAGAGTCGTCTGATTGGCCGAGAGGACAGGAAGTAAACAGCGGTCATGTTTGAGTTGATTGGAGTTTAAAGATCTGCTCCGACCTTCAGTCCCTCAGTCAGTGTGAGAAGAAGAATCTGTGGCTGAGCTTCTCATCAAACGGCTCCCTCTGGTGTCCAGATCAGGTATTACTGCAGTCTGATCCCCGGCCTCACTCCTGCCTCCTCTGCTTTCATTCTTACAATCACTTCATCCGACCAGATCCCCCCCCCGGCGGATCAGCTCACGGTGCCGAGAGCAGCTGCAGGCGAAGAGCCAGACGTCTGACCGAAGAAGAAACATTCATCTTCCTCAAGCCGGCAGGAGAATATCAGAGCGAGTAGGACTTCAGTTTAAAGAGCTGAATGTTGATTCCTACCTGACAGAGACGTCCGGGCAAAACAGCCCGGCTCCTGTTTCTACATAAACAGCCGAGTCCTGGAAGCATTAAAACCTTCCTCCAGCACTGGATGGGGGCGGCCACGCAGGAAAACGCACACTCAGCAGGTTCTGCTGTGAGAGGGAGACGCCGAGAATCCCGAAGAGCGAAAGCATCCGGCAGCTCAGCCCAGCAGAGCTGATTAAACTGAGACGATGGAGGAGAAGTAATGGAGGGTGTGAAGAAGAAGAAGAAGAACACAAGAAACAAAGTGAACCACTGTGGTTGAGGACAACGTCCTGCGGTTTGGTGAAGGACGTTCAAAAGACTTTAAAAAAACAACGTCCATGAAGAGAAATGACAGACAGGAAACAACGAGGAGGACAAAGTCTCTTTTCACCAAACAGAGAAAAAATCTGGTGAAGTAGCAGCCGATCAAATCTCAGTTTTAATCTCGACCAGCAGTTCTGAAGGTTTTTGCCGGAGGAACAGTAATACTGAGAAAAGGATGAGGAGTACTACAAGTACTCTCCAGGGAAACGTGTGTACTGCGAAAGACAAATTACATTCAAGCAGAAAAATGGTTCACAAGCTTTATGGTGGAGTTAAATTCATAGTTTCAGGCTCGATTACACATCTAACGGAGCTCAGAGGCACTGAACATGAAACTTTAAGGAAACGGCGCCGAGGTGCAACATTTTGAAAAATACTTTGTTTGACTCCAGTCAGGAGCCACGAACGTCATGATGGAGTCCAGAGGGGGAGAATCACACACACGTGTGGCAGAACATGATCTAAACATTAAATCCTGAAAGAAAAAGTGTTTTTGAACCAATCAGACACATTGACCTTCCTCCTCCTCCTCCTCCTCTTCCTCACTGCCTGACCCACAACACTGACCACACCTCCTCTTCCTCCACAGCTGACTCATGAGCAGAACCGTCGGCCATGACGCCGCCACATACCGAGGAGAGGACAGACCGGGACCTGGACAGATCTGGACCGGGACAGACGGGGACCGGGACAGGGTGAGGAAGCTCTGCGGGTCACATGACCAGACTGGAAGCCACCAACCAGTGTTTAACACCACAGGGGGGCTGGACCAGTCCGGATCCAACAGGCGCAGTCACAGAGTCCGTCTGGAATCTGGAAGAGGAGCAGCGGGCGGCGGCAAGCAACAAGCGGAGGGCGACAAGCGGAGGGCGACAAGCGGAGGGCGGCGAGCCAGGAGAATACTCACAACTGAACTACACAAACCTTCAAAACAGGCACAAAAATACACAACTAAAAGTGCAAACGCAGCAATAAAGACACAAAACAGCTGTAAAGAGCCACAAGAGAAAAAAGTTCATCACTTGAGTAGAAACCTGCAGAAGGAGTAGAAAAAACCGAAATAGGACTGAGTCGATCCTGAAAGTACAAGAAACCAGAATCCAGAAACTGACCGGGACATCTCATGTGTTTCAGTGTTTGTCCTCAGTTCTCAAAGCGTTTCTGTCCTTTTTACACAGGAAGTGAAAACCTGAATGCTGCGAGTCGTCCCGCTCAACATCCAGCCCATCTTATCTGCACACGTTGAATCTGGATTCTAATCTGGCAGCGGTAACGGACACGCTGACGAGCCGGAATGAGAATCAGAGTAATGAGCTGCAGGGAGAAACGAGGGCGGCGCCTCGGCTGGAATCTCTTTATGTCGACTCCAACTGTCCTGGAGGGACAGAGACAGAAGGACGAGTCGCTCAACAGACGAACCGACACAACAGCCACCAACATCTTTGTTGTGTAACTGTCCTGCATCCTGCAGCCGAGACCACCAGTCTGTCCCGGCAGCAGCCGTCTCCACCCAGAACTTTCTGGAACTCTCGGATTAAAAACGTCGTCCATCGGTTCTGGAAGAGGAACCGACACACCAACATGTTCTGCTCTCCGCTGCAGCTGAAGCTCAAGACTCTGGTTCTGCTCCTCTTCACTGGAAATTCTTTCAATAAAAGCTTTATTTGAAAATACCATATAGCTCCTAATAGCAGAGCACCGCCCTTCTTCCAAAGATGTGGAGCACAAAGAATAAACAAACCTCTAGTTGATGAATGATATTTTGCAGTCTGGGTTTGGGTTAGAACTTTCTAGTTCTTCGCCAACAAGCTTCCAAAAAGTGTGTGGTTTGCAGAAATACTTCTGTGTCAACAAAGGCTCATGTAATTACCGCAATTTACTACATGTTTCCAACCACAGACGCCCCCCCCCCAGGCCTGATACGGTGATCCTCTGGACGTCTCCAGGCAGAGGGACCAACGGTCCACAGCCACACCCAAACCTTCAAACACTGACCAGCTTCAACAAACTGAAAAGGGAGAGAAGGAAGAAACTCCCAGCTGAGACGTTCAGGAAGCTTCTAGAAGACGACAAGAACCCAAACATTGATGAGGAGCCGTTTCTTCTTTCAAACTATTATATGCAAGTAAAAAATGAATGTCCCCGTTAAATGGCTTTGGACCGATAATACCAATGTGGTGAATTTCCATTTACTTCTGAAGGATCGTTCAGGTTCAGCAGAGGATGAGTAACGATGAGCACCAGCACCCCCCCACCCCCCCCAACCCAATCCCCCCAGACACACACACCACCGCCGCCGTTCACATGCTTTCCTTTAAAAGGCCGGCCTTGAGCCCAACATGGCCGCTGACCAGGACGATGACGAGCAGCACCAGGTGGAGGTGTGTGACGACTCTAGCCTCGGATTAATCCTGTGTGTGTGTGTGTGTGTGGGGAAGCACCTGCTGACATCATGACCTCACGGCGTCAGCTGAAGCCGAGGTCTCCGGTCTGAACCTCCAGTTATTACATGACTCATCCTGGCGGACGACGGAGATTAATCAAACACTGAAACGAGTGTTGTGACTCGTTCATGATCCAGAAACCCCTCACACACACACACACACACACACACACACACACACACACACACACACACACACACACACACACACACACACACACACACACACACACACACACACACACACACACACACACACACACACACACACACACACACACACACACACACACACACACACACACACACACACACACACACACACACACTTCTGAAGCAAGGCATTAGTACCGTCACTGTCCTACGAGAGATTATCAGATATACAGGAAGTCTGAGGACAAAACCTGCCACAGAATCTAACTTTGATTGGTCAACCAGAGACACAGAAAGTGAAGGACAATGTAAAAAGCAGTGGTCCCAGGGGACATGACGTCCCGGGGACATGACGTCCCGGGGACATGACGTCCCGGGGACATGACATCCCGGGGACATGACTCCTCACTGGAGGTTTGACTCCAAACCACCTCTGACCTGCAAAGTGTTATAGTGAATATTGATGAGCAGTGAGGAGAGCGAGTTGTTGGTGGTGAACACTCAGAGGCGGGGCTGTTTGGACGATTGTAAGACTGTAAATCATTTGTGTTTTTCACAGTTTCCCCTCCAACGTCATGGTAACTGAACCACAAGTCCAGGATGACCAATCAAACACCGAGTGGACAAAACAGAGGAGACATGTTCAGTCAGCAGCACTGAGCCTCTCTCTCTCTATTATATATATATACACACATATATATATATATATATATACACATAAATAAATCTGCTTCTAATACAGGGTGGGGGTGATGGACTTTTGCATGAGGCAGTGGACCCATCAGGTCCATCCAAAGTCCAAACCTCCACTTTCTGGACCCCAAAATAATGATGTAACATCCAGCTGGCTTATGTAAGTGTCCTCTGCTGGCAGGTGCTCTCTGAAACGCAGGGTGGAGGCCTCAGGACAGACCCATGAAGAAGAAACATGGAGGGTGGAGGTCTCAGGAAGACCCCATGAAGAAGAAACATGGAGGGTGGAGGTCTCAGGAAGACCCCATGAAGAAGAAACAGGGAGGGTGGAGGCCTCAGGAAGACCCCATGAAGAAGAAACAGGGAGGGTGGAGGCCTCAGGACGTGCAGACTGATCATGGTGGAGGCGTCCAGCTTGTAATCTGAGCCTGAATGAGGTTCCACCACGTGGACGTAGTTGTTAGAAAAGAACCTTCGTCATGATTTAGAAATCCAACACATGGAAACTGAACCCGCAAAACTCAGGCCCCGTTTCCATGACAACATGTCAAGCATTTGTTTCAAAAGAGTTTCACGTTCTGAAAATGGTGTTTCCACGGTAACGGCAGAAACACCTCTGCTTTCTTCACTTCCTGGATGTTTGTCGACGTTCGCCTGGTCGAGCTGATCCAGACGTGAAGCTCAAACTGGAGGAGCAAAAAAACTAAAAGCTTCCAGGAGGCGAGAAAAAGAAAGTGGTTGGAGGTTTTCTGGCTTCGTTTCTTATTAAATTCCAGAGGAGGAGGAAGAACAGAGGGAACTGTTTTCTGATGAAAACACCTGGAAACTATTCAAACTCATCGCCGTCCTCAGCAGGGCAACCTCCACCTTCAGACGACCTCCACAAGAAAAACACTTCCTGGAGTATCACACCAGGGACTTGTACTACAAACCCTGATCAACATACCAGGATCTCTGTTTCCTGGTTGACTGATCCAGACACACCATCCTGACCACCGTTACTACCAAGCAGGTTCTCTCTGGTTCCACCCAGACCTACGTGAGCGTTCACATGAAAGGGGCGGAGTTTGCAGCGTCTGACCAATCACAGAAGGAGAAATCCTGCAGCGCAGTTTACAGATTACTGAAGGAGCAGTTATTCTCTGAGATTATGAAGAATTAAACACATCCAGCAGGTTTAAAGCAACACTGCTGTAACATTCCTGACTTGTTAATGCTGACTTGGTGAGATTAGACCAGATTAATTAATCAGTGATATAAACTGACGGCACGTCTGCTGATCAATCAGTTTCACTTTATTCCAGCAGAACCGTGTCGGGCTGAACTTCCTCACTGAGCTTCTGTTACTTTAGATTTTCCATCCAGTTGTTCTGAGGCTGAGTTTCTCTTGTGTTTCATGTTGGAATATTAATTCATCACCATGACGACAGGAGTAGTTCTGGTTCCATAAATTCATGTTTCTGCAGTTCTGTCAGGTGTGATCATGAACCTCATTATAACAGATAAACTAACTTGGATCAAGTCCAGAACAAAAACCTCCTTCAGAGCCTCAGAGACCAGGATTTATTTTATTATGTCAGAAAGATCATTCTGAATTAATTTATCATCTCTGCTGCAGCTCAGCGCTGAACCCGCCCACCAATCACCATCATTTAAGAATGGGCGGGGCATTTTCCAAGAGATCTGATTGGTCAGGAGGCGGAGCTCCGACTTCTTATCCAGAACATAACCTGCTCCGGAGAAGGTTAGACTTTCAGCGTCAGTTACCAGGTGATTTATCCTGGTGAGAAGTGAGCGAACGTCATAGTACGGAAAACCAGAGTTAATCCTGAAGTTATCTGGATAAGAGAAACTCCAGCTTCGTAGTACAGGCCTCTAAATACTATTAATGGTACATCCCTAAATATATGCATGATTATGACCTGAAAACTACGCAAAACCAGCAAATATTGTGTTGTAGCTTTTGTTGTTGTGTTGTGGCCGTTCAGGGCCACCATAGAAAATCCAACAAGGCTGCTCTGCGGCCATGACAGTGACGAACTCTAAACTGGTCCCAGACGTCGTGAGATCAGCGACTTCACGTCTTCTGGTTCCTGCTGCAGAGCAACAGTTGATATTTAACTTCCTGCTCTTTTCAGAGGAGAAGAAGCAGCTTCCTGATCACACACAGCTTCTTTATTTTGGCAGATTCCTCCCAGCAGGCGACCTGCCAGACACACTGCACAATGCAAGGTGTGTGTGTGTGTGTGTGTGTGTAAACGTCAGATCATGTGTGTGGACTTGGCGTGTTGCTCAGAGCAGGTGGTTCACTGCTGAGACAAACACTGCAAACAGAAAAGTCTGAAACGAATGAAGGAAAGTCAAGACGGAGGAAAACGCCTGAACAAGACGTTTATCCTCAAACTAAATCCTCTCCTGGGAAAACTGTGTGAGGCGCCGCGGGGTCCAACCGGCGCCTCGTTCACACGGTTCAACTCAAGACGCTTCGTCTTTATGTTTTCGTTTCAGGAAAGTTCCAGGTGGACGCCACATTTTGAAAACTTTGTCTGTCGCAGCGTTTCTGGCGTTCCCATGGAGACGGAGCCCGAGCGTTTGGCAAAAAGTTGCGTTTTCTGTGTCTCCGAGGACCGTCGTCATGGAAACAAAAACCCAAAACGCAACTTAAGTTTTGTGTTTTCGCTTTGAGAAGTCGCGGTGGTGTGAACGGGGCTCGGAGACACGGAAAACACAACTCCCTGAGAACTGCTCCGACTCCGCCGTCGTGTGGACGCTTCAGCCGTTTCCGTGGAAACGGACATCGTTTTTAAAACGTTGCAGCGTGAAGGTGAAACTTTTCCGAGAGGAAAACTCAAAATGAAACTTTTTTTTCTCACTGGAAAACGTTGCAGAAACGGGCCCTTCAATGTTGAACTTTGACGTTTATAAAACACTGCGACGTGCCGATTGGTGGAAACTTTCTGCCGCAGTGTGTGACCCTCCCCCCCCCCCGCCCCCCGAGGTGTCGGGTGTCATGTTTTCAGTGAAACAGAAGATAGACGAGGCGCCGACACTTCTAATAAAAACCTCTGTTGGGGCTCCTGTTTCACCTGCTGTCTCTCCGTTCACATACCCTGAACTAGAGCGACACTCAATAGAGCGCGGACCTTCGCCAACGCCACAGCTGTCACCATGGAAACCAAAGGATTACCAGGTTATTTGATCCACCACTCCTTCCATCATCCTGGTCGTTTGAATTGCTTCATGCTGTCACTGTTTGACACTGATGGACACACACACTCTACAATTTCCCTGTGAGCCGCCCTGACCTTTGACCCCCAGCCACTAGCCAGGGGGATGATGTCACTGCATCATGTGGCCTATCAGAGGATCGGGAATTGAAACTGAACATTTTGGCGTCAGTTTGGCGTCAATCAGGCTAAAGCTGACTGCGTTATTATGGAAATATATTTCTTTTAACCTTTTCGTGAGCGAGACCTTGACCTTTGACCCGGTCGCTCTCAAAATTTAATGGGATCAATTTTGAAAATTTCGTGCAATTCAGGTCAATAACTTTTGCGAAACGTTGGTAAAATACATACAAACCAATAAATAAATAAATAAAAATGGATAAAAACAGAACCTTTGACCCACTTTTCGTTGGCAAAGATACTGAAGGTTTAAATACTTAAACTTCACTGGAGCAAAAGCCAGAGGCTCGTCCAGAAGAGGTTTAACAAAATCACAATAAGAATGTCTCTTATTGTGAAGGAAACGAGTTCTGGAAGGTTCTTCATCATTGTGTTTGTTTCAAATGGAAAAACAGACACACTGCATGAGGGCTGCAGTCACGGAGTACTCCTGCGATGCGGTATCGGGCCGATACTCGATGCCAGTATCGGTGCATCTCCTTAACTTAAAGTGGTTAATTAACAGCAGCCAGAAGTCTGGAGCCCAACAATCAAGGAAAAACAAACAAGAACAAACAAAAGCTTCCAAACTGAAACTGCAGAAACTCAAAACAAAACGGACACAAAGAGATTAAATACGTTCAGTGTTTGTTTTTTATCACAAATCAAATTGTTATGGAGGAAACGACTTAACGCAACAATGTCACGCGATATGATCCAGTCTGGTGCCAATGTGACTGAATCTGTGATGAACAGTGTTTGTCTCGAGATCTCTGCAACGCGTTAGCAGGTTTAACGGTTTCAAAGTTGATTGGAAGAAATGAAGAAGCGACCAAATTGTGACGGAGTCGTTGTCCACCTGTGTGGCGCTTACCTGTGCGCACGCGACCGCTCGCTCGCTCTCTCCCGAGACGCCGAAACGCCCCATTCGAAGGCTGAAAACCGACACCGTCCTCACAAAGCGGCTCGTTTCCCTTTTCAAAACTCCTGCTTCCGCGTGAGGCTGAAGAGATGCTGCGGTTCCGTCCCGCTGGCGTCCGGAGAGAGACGCAGACTGCGGCGAGGAGGAGTGCGTAAAGACGCAGCGAGACGCGCTAATGGAGGAGAAGCTCCGCTGCTCTGACTGCTGGGAACACACACACACACACGCACACGGAGACGCCTTCAGGCTCCACAGGGAGTTGCACCGAGTTTAAGTTTACTGAAACCAGTTCAGTAGTTTTATTTCCACAGTTCTAAACACGGAGGAAAGTCAAATCAGGAGGAAGAGACTGAACAGAACCTGCTGGGAGGACAGAAGGAAGGTCGGGACAGAGAACCACTGAACAGAACCATCATGTAGAAAACAAGAAACAAAGTTCTTATTAAAATTGGGCCTCATCAGATTCGCCGAAAACAATTTAATGTGGGAAATTTCAAAGTGCAGGACCAGAGAACAGCCACGTGTTCCGCTTTGCAGCAAATTATAATCCTCTGGGTCAAAAAACATCTTTAACTTCTGCATTTATGAGGTTTCCCAACAAGAATTCCCTCACAGTCAATGTTTCCATGTTGAATCGAACTCTGAGACTTTTCTTGATTTAATGCTGAATAACTTTTCACTTGAAGCTTCATGGAGCCGCTGCAGAGGAGCTCAGGCCCGGTTCACGTCACGGACATTTCAAAATGCAAAAAACAAAACATGAAAGCAACTTTTGTTGCACTATGGATGTCCGTTTCCACGACACCTCGCAGTTAATGAAAACACAACTTTTTGAAAACTGCTTATAAGGTGGAAGTTTCTGGAAACGCTACTGCTACTGCTGGGCTAATGCACACTTCAGCTGTAGTAACTCTCTGCACATGCTCAGTAGAGCCAATCACAACAAAGTTTCCTCCGTGGTGTCATGACTCCATATTCTCCTGGACTTGGTAGTTTTATTTTGACAGTCACTATAATAACAATTCGACTTGGTGGTTTTATTTTGACAGTCACCATAATAACAATTCAACTTGGTGGTTTTATTTTGACAGTCACCGTGATAACAATCCAACTTGGTAGTTTTATTTTGACAGTCACCATGATAACAATCCAACTTGGTGGTTTTATTTTGACAGTCACCGTAATAACAATCCAACTTGGTGGTTTTATTTTGACAGTCACCGTGATAACAATCCAACTTGGTGGTTTTATTTTGACAGTCACCGTGATAACAATCCAACTTGGTAGTTATATTTTGACAGTCACCGTAATAACAATCCAACTTGGTAGTTTTATTTTGACAGTCACCGTAATAACAATCCAACTTGGTAGTTTTATTGTGACAGTCACCGTAATAACGATCCAACTTTGTAGTTTTATTTTGACAGTCACCGTAATAACAATCCAACTTGGTAATTTTATTTTGACAGTCACCGTAATAACAATCCAACTTGGTAGTTTTATTTTGACAGTCACCGTAATAACAATCCAACTTGGTGGTTTTATTTTGACAGTCACCGTAATAACAATCCAACTTGGTGGTTTTAATTTGACAGTCACCGTAATAACAATCCAACTTGGTGGTTTTATTTTGACAGTCACCGTAATAACAATCCAACTTGGTGGTTTTATTTTGACAGTCACCGTGATAACAATCCAACTTGGTGGTTTTATTTTGACAGTCACCGTGATAACAGTCCAACTTGGTAGTTTTATTTTGACAGTCACCGTGATAACAGTCCAACTTGGTAGTTTTATTTTGACAGTCACCGTGATAACAGTCCAACTTGGTAGTTATATTTTGACAGTCACCGTAATAACAATCCAACTTGGTAGTTTTATTTTGACAGTCACCGTAATAACGATCCAACTTTGTAGTTTTATTTTGACAGTCACCGTAATAACAATCCAACTTGGTAATTTTATTTTGACAGTCACCGTAATAACAATCCAACTTGGTAATTTTATTTTGACAGTCACCGTAATAACAATCCAACTTGGTGGTTTTATTTTGACAGTCACCGTAATAACAATCCAACTTGGTGGTTTTAATTTGACAGTCACCGTAATAACAATCCAACTTGGTGGTTTTATTTTGACAGTCACCGTAATAACAATCCAACTTGGTGGTTTTATTTTGACAGTCACCGTAATAACAATCCAACTTGGTGGTTTTAATTTGACAGTCACCGTAATAACACTCCAACTTGGTGGTTTTAATTTGACAGTCACCATAATAACAATCCAACTTGGTGGTTTTATTTTGACAGTCACCGTAATAACAATCCAACTTGGTGGTTTTAATTTGACAGTCACCATAATAACAATCCAACTTGGTGGTTTTATTTTGACAGTCACCGTAATAACAATCCAACTTGGTGGTTTTAATTTGACAGTCACCGTAATAACACTCCAACTTGGTGGTTTTAATTTGACAGTCACCATAATAACAATCCAACTTGGTGGTTTTATTTTGACAGTCACCGTAATAACAATCCAACTTGGTGGTTTTAATTTGACAGTCACCATAATAACAATCCAACTTGGTGGTCTGTCCACTAGAATGTCCCTGTTCTCCTGTTGTTAATGTTTAGAGCTCATTGTTCTCTGTATGTGTGTGTGTGTGCTTTTAGTACTAAAACGAACAACAGCGCCAACTAGTGGCCCAACAGGAGAACTACAACGTTATGTAAACAGGGTCTAAATTAACGCACCATAAAGCAGAATGTGAGTAAAAGTCCATTGAAATGCAGCCGAACGTCGTTTGGGACGTGAGTTTGAATCCCAGACTCACAAACAAACACACTTTTGTTAGTTTTCTCTTCGGTATTCAGCAGCGGATCCGTCCCCGACCCCGAGCTGCCGAGTCGCCTGTGTGCAGATTCATCTTTTTTCATGTGGTCAAACAGTCATGAGGACGTCTGTGAAGACGTGACGCTGAGCTTCAGCTGTTTCCGTCGTTAGCGTTGCTGTTGTCACCAGCGTGATGCTCTCTGGCTCTGGTTCTCCTGATGGGGCTTCATGGGGTCAGGCTCAGTGCAGAGCACAATCAATCCCCAGTCTGCACTAATGGAGAGCTGACGGTCTGTGTGTCCTCTCCATTAACTACAAGCTGGATGAACAGCCGAGTGACCACAGCCGTCCTCTAACAGCCTGTCGGAGCGTGCTCTCTCTGTACTGGACCACAGGAAGTGGTAGGAGCGTGCTCTCTCTGTACCTGACCACAGGAAGTGGTAGAAGTGTGCTCTCTCTGTACTGGACCACAGGAAGTGGTAGAAGCGTGTTCTCTCTGTACCTGACCACAGGAAGTGGTAAGAGCGTGCTCTCTCTGTACTGGACCACAGGAAGTGGTAGAAGTGTGCTCTCTCTGTACTGGACCACAGGAAGTGGTAGGAACGTGCTCTCTCTCTCTGTACTGGACCACAGGAAGTGGTAGGAGCATGCTCTCTCTTTACTGGACCACAGGAAGTGGTAGGAGCGTGCTCTCTCTGTACTGGACCACAGGAAGTGGTAGGAATGTGCTCTCTCTCTATGTACTGGACCACAGGAAGTGGTAGGCGCGTGCTCTCTCTCTCTCTGTACTGGACCACGGGAAGTGGTAGGAGCGTAATCTCTCTGTACTGGACCACAGGAAGTGGTAGAAGCGTGCTCTCTCTGTACTGGACCACAGGAAGTGGTAGAAGCGTGCTCTCTCTGTACTGGACCACAGGAAGTGGTAGGAGCGTGTTCTCTCTGTCAGTACTGGACCACAGGAAGTGGTAGAAGCGTGTTCTCTCTGTACTGGACCACAGGAAGTGGTAGAAGCGTGCTCTCTCTGTACTGGACCACAGGAAGTGGTAGAAGCGTGTTCTCTCTGTACCTGACCACAGGAAGTGGTAAGAGCGTGCTCTCTCTGTACTGGACCACAGGAAGTGGTAGAAGTGTGCTCTCTCTGTACTGGACCACAGGAAGTGGTAGAAGTGTGCTCTCTCTGTACCTGACCACAGGAAGTGGTAGGAGCGTGCACTCTCTCTCTCTGTACTGGACGACAGGAAGTAGTAGGAGTGTGCTCTCTCTGTACTGGACCACAGGAAGTTAGAAGTGTGCTCTCTCTGTACTGGACCACAGGAAGTGGTAGGAGCGTGCGCTCTCTCTCTGTACTGGACTACAGGAAGTGGTAGGAGTGTGCTCTCTCTGTACTGGACTACAGGAAGTGGTAGAAGTGTGCTCTCTCTGTACTGGACCACAGGAAGTGGTAGGAGCGTGCTCGGTCTGTACTGGACCACAGAAAGTGGTAGGAGCATGCTCTCTCTGTACTGGACCACAGGAAGTGGTAGAAGCGTGCTCTCTCTGTACTGGACCACAGGAAGTGGTAGGAGCGTGCTCTCTCTGTACTGGACCACAGGAAGTGGTAGGAGCGTAATCTCTCTGTACTGGACCACAGGAAGTGGTAGGAGCGTGCTCTCTCTGTACAGGACTACAGGAAGTGGTAGAAGCGTGCTCTCTCTGTACAGGACTACAGGGAGTGGTAGGAGTGTGCTCTCTCTCTCTGTAATGGACCACAGGAAGTGGTAGGAGCATTCTCTCTCTGTACTGAACTACAGGAAGTGGTAGGAGCGTGCTCTCTCTATCAACACTGGACCACAGGAAGTGGTAGGAACGTGCTCTCTCTGTACTGGACCACTTGAAGTGGGAGGAACATACAGGAAGTGAGGCTGTTTTCTGTTAGATGTGGGCTGCTGAGGTGGAAAAGGGAACCACATGACTTTGTTTGACTCCTCACCCCTGCTTCTTTGTTCACTCTGCCTCCTTTGAATAGTTGGAGAGTTCCGTGGCTGGTTGCTCAGAGCGACGGCAAACAAATGAAGCCTCAGATAGTCAGAATGGTTGATGAGGCTGAAGCAACATGAAACTCGACAGCAGCCAGACGGAAAACACCCACCAGGAATTAACTGCACATGGGTGTGTGTGTGTGTGTGTGTGTGTGTGTGTGTGTGTGTGTGTGTAAACATGTACAGTGGTAACAGACTCCATTCTTCCTCCAGTGGGATGATATTCTGAGTTCTGCAGGATCATTATTATCAACATGGTGTTTCAGGGCTTGTTTACTGAAAAATTTGATTTGAATCTTGTCAAGTCAATTATAAGGTCAATTATCTACCAATTAGATGCTGAAGTGGTTGAAATAAATAAATAAATTTGAACCTGGTTCGGACATGAGACATGGACATGTTTGGACCAAAGGGGAAGTTCAGCCACTCTGCGGTCCGACAGAGGACATTTAACTAGAACTAGACCGTGTATAGGAACCAGAGATATCGATACTGGTATCAGGTCCGATCCTGCAAAAGCCCCTGAAACAACCCGGTGAGTTTTACGCGTCGTCATCCGAGAGCGCCGTCAGCAGCAGGAAGCTGACGGTTGGTTTGGTTGTTTGAACTTTAGTTCTGTCAGTTCAGGTCACATGAAACACAGAGAACAAGTTCCGGCGTGTTAGAAAGATATTTTACTTCCACCTGACATTAACTGGGTCTGTTTCTTCTTCTGGGAAGATGAACGACGCTCCTCCTTCACGTTTCCTCTCAGCTCCGCTGTATTTACGGACTGAATTCATCCTTCAACTTGTTCTCAGTCTGATAAGAAACAGAAATGTCCCATTTGAAGCGGTTCCCCCGCTGCTCTCTGGTTTTATCACCTGTTGTACAAGCTGCAGTAACCTCTCCGGGGGACGGGGGACAAAGACTTTACAGTCTGGCACTTTGTTTCAAACCAGTCGCCTGAAATGCAAATGCCCCCGCCGCCTCCTGGGTTCCCAGCCTTCACATTCGGAGTCTTTGTTGAGCGTTCTCATGTCGGGGAGGCCTGGCGGTGGAAGAGCCGGGTCTGCGTGGGCCCGGCTCGTTGCTGCATGCCCAAATGAGCGTGCATCCATTGACCTGTGGCGCTGGTCCTCTCCCGGACTGGTTTGGGCCCCAGTAATGAGGTCAGAGCGGCGGCTCCACACACCAACAGCCCTCTTTTATTCTCCTTTGTTCTCCGGACGCAGCGCCGGGGTTGTTCACCTTATTAAAGCAGGTTGAGAAAATCAGAACTCTTCCCTTTTAATGCCCACCTTTATTTGCTCTTCGCTTTGTGGACTGTGAGCGCCGGCTTTTGTATTGTGTGATATCAAAGCGTCGTCGCACAGACAATTACACGAGGGAGAGACCGGGACAAAGAGTCTCCCTGACTGTAGCGGCGGGTTCTAACGCTGGTTCCTCACGTGTCCCGGGGAAACACTGAACCTGCACGTGTGTTTTGGTTTCTGTTTACTCAACAACGGCGCTCGGCTCCAGTGAAAACACAACTTTTGTTAAACAGGTGGGAACTTTTGAAAACAGTAATACTCCGTATGAATGTGAGATTTTTAAAATCTGGACTTTCGCGTCCAAACCGTGTGAAAACATCTTCAAAGTGTGTTTTTCGTTCGTTAGCGTCGTTCCCGCCTCAGGAGAACCTTTTTTCACAAAGGGAACCGTGGTTTCAGTATCGCTGTACTTTGGGTTATTTAGTAGGTTTGTTAACTGAACGTCGACTGTTACTGGGAAACTTTATTACGACGCTCACTGAGGGGGAAGAATGAGGTGTGTGTGTGTGTGTGTGTGTTTGTGTGTGTGTGTGTGTGTGTGTGTGTGTGTGTGTGTGTGTGTGTGTGTGTGTGTGTGTGTGTGTGTGTGTGTGTGACCTATCGCAGTCCGGGAGCGATCCTGGCTGCTGACATTTAAATCCACACTGACCTCGATTTATTCGACTCATTAAATCCTTGCAAATTACAAGTGCATGCGTTCAGTGTCCTGCAGTACCAGAGCCCGGCTGTAGGGGCTGTCCAGAGTCTCCGTATGCAGACGACGGTGCAGTAAATGGTCGTGAAGATTCGCTTTGTTGGAGACGTGCTGGTGAATTCGCATATTCAGGGAAACTCTCAGCTGTGAGAGACGAGGAACCCTGTTGTCATGTAAACAAATGTGCAAAACAGAAATTTGACCGTTTTCACTTAAAGTATTGTGGCGTAAACGGAGCCCCACAATATAATCCTCCAGCGGACGTCCAGATGAGAAACAGATGTGAAAACTGTTACTGAGTGAAAGGAAGTGTAAGCCAGAGTGTTTCTTTCTCTGTTTTTCTTCTCGATGCTGTTTTTCTCAGATGATCGGGAGCTGCGATGACGACAACCAGAGAGACCTTCACATCTGCTCCGGATCATTGTGAAGCAACAAGCAACTCCGTGAGTCGGTTTGGACTCGAGCCAGTCGGCCTGATGTAAGGAAAGTCACGGTTCAGGGAAAATCACTTTGAGCAGTGCTGGAGGTAGAAAAGCTACTCGAGGCTTTTGAAGTTAATAAATCACAAGTTTTTCAAAAATAAGAAACGTTAAAAAAAAAAAACCTCATCAGGGATGCACTGATACCGATACCAGATCTTTACATCAGTATTGGACCCAGTACAAGGATCTGGTATTGGTATTAGACTGATAACGATAACCAGTATCGGGTACCGGGGCTGATACTGCGTGGAGTACTCGTATTTGTTAAAGAGCCCAGATACAATCTGGTGAGTATTACATGACGTCGTCTGTCAGTTTGTCATCAAGAGAGGAGGAGTCTGAAAATTCTTTACTGAGAAAAGTGAGACAGACTGTAAGGAGGAGGAAGACAGTTTGTACAACACCAGCAACTTCATCACCAGCAACTTCATCACCAGCAACTTCATCACCAGCAACTTCATCCCCAGAGACAGTTAGCCCAGCAGAGTTAGCCCGATGTCGCTTAGTAGTTTAACTGTTCAGCATGTAACTTTGAGCCGAGCTACATGCTACATGCTAAAGAGTTTCAGGCTCACACACCAGCGATGCTACATGCTACATGCTAAAGAGTTCCAGGCTCACACACTAGCGATGCTACATGCTACATGCTAAACATGATTAAAGTGACTGATCCTCTCCTCACCAACAGCTCGGTCCCTCGGTCTACAGTGGCATAGCGCAGAGCGGAGAGAGATGTACTCGTACTCGTACTCGTACTCGTACTCGTACTCGTACTCGTACACGTACCCGTCCCTAAGCTCGGTTGATGAACGCATCAGAAGGAGGATGACGCTGCATTTGGACTTTCTTGGACTAATCAGATGCAGATGGTTGTCCTCGGAGTCTGGACTGCTGCAGTGAGGTTATGGCATTAATTAACTCTGTCATATCAGATTCATGCTCAGCCTGTGTAATCCTGGAACACGCCTCAGTCTGTCAGCGTGGCCGAGGCCACGCCCTCTTCTCCTGTCTCATGGGAAAACATCTGGAGCAAAACGTTCCTCCTCTCGGCCTCTCAGGAGGAATCATGACAAACACATGAATAATAAACTGATTCAAACTGTTCTTATTGGTGTTGCTGGAGGACAATGGAGGGATTACTCTGAGGGCTGTGGAGGATTACTTTGAGGGCTGTGGAGGATTACTCTGAGGACTATGGAGGATTACTCTGAGGGCTGTGGAGGATTACTCTGAGGGCTGTGGAGGATTACTCTGAGGACTGTGGAGGAATACTCTGAGGACTGGGGAGGATTACTCTGAGGACTGTGGGGGGATTACTCTGAGGGCTGTGGAGGATTACTCTGAGGGCTGTGGAGGATTACTCTGAGGACTGGGGAGGGTTACTCTGAGGGCTGTGGAGGATTACTCTGAGGACTGTGGAGGATTACTCTGAGGACTCTGAAGGAGGACTGTGGGGGGATTACTCTGAGGACTGTAGGGGGAATACTCTGGGGACAGTGGAGGGATTACTCAAACAACAACAGTGACCACTAGTGGCCCAACATGAGAACTACATTGTTGTCAGTGTTTCTGTGTGAACGTGAAACTTTAGTGAAGAGAAGAGTTTTCAGGTGGAACTTGGTGTAAACAGGGTCTAACTCTCTGGTGAGGTCCAGGTCCAGGTCCAGGTCCAGGTCCAGGTCCAGGTCCAGATCCAGGTCCAGGTCCAGGTCCAGGCCTTGAAGAGCCTGCAGTGACTCATCAATCATTCATTGATCCTGAGCTGAACGGCTGTTAGTGCAGATCAATAATTAAAACTCAGGTTTCCTCTCCACTGCCGGCGGGAAATTCACTCATTTACATAAAGTGTCAGGTGCAGATCACCGGGACGCTCCCAAGCTGGTCCAGACTAGACCGGTTCAGACCAGCAGCACGGTCCGGTTCAGACTGGACTGTCCTGCTGGTTCCATAAAGCTTCTCATGTGGCCAAACATTCATGTGTTCATCTGGCTGACGTTGTTTCTCCTACTGAACTCTGAACAAATCATCCTGCAGCTTCATTCCTCAACCTCCAGACCTCCGTGTGTGTGTGTGTGTGTGTGTGTGTGTGTGTGTGTGTGTGTGTGTGTGTGTGTGTGTGTGTGTGTGTGTGTGTCCAGCTGGATAACAGCTCCAGACTCTTTGTCGAGTTGCTGATAGAAACAAAACAAAAACACTGTTTTCTCACCTTTTGTCTCAATGCAAGAAAACAAAGGGTGTCAGAGAGAAGAGGAAGAAGAGGGGGAGGAAGAGAGGATGAGGAGGAGGAAGAGAGGAGGAGGAGGAGGAAGAGAGGAAGAAGAGCAGGAAGCGGCTGGCTGTGTTGTCAGCTGACACAGACTCTGGAGTGGAAACACACACGTCAGTAGAAACACACACACGTCAGTAGAAACGCACACACACACTTCAGTAGAAACACGCACTCTTCAGTAGAAACACACACACTTCAGTGGAAACACACACAAATGTGTGGAAACACACACACTTTAGTCGAAACACACACACACTTCAGTGGAAACACACACACTTCAGTGGAAACACACACTTCAGTGGAAACACACACACTTCAGTAGAAACACACACACTTCAGTAGAAACACACACACTTTAGTGGAAACACACACAAATGTGTGGAAACACACACACTTTAGTCGAAACACACACACACTTCAGTGGAAACACACACACTTCAGTGGAAACACACACTTCAGTGGAAACACACACTCTTCAGTAGAAACACGCACACTTCAGTAGAAACACACACACGTCAGTAGAAACACACACACACACTTCAGTAGAAACACACACTCTTCAGTAGAAACACGCACTCTTCAGTAGAAACACACACACTTCAGTGGAAACACACACAAAAGTGTGGAAACACACACACTTTAGTCGAAACACACACACACTTCAGTGGAAACACACACACTTCAGTGGAAACACACACTTCAGTGGAAACACACACACTTCAGTAGAAACACACACACTTCAGTAGAAACACACACACTTTAGTGGAAACACACACTTCAGTGGAAACACACACACTTCAGTAGAAACACACACACTTCAGTAGAAACACACACACTTTAGTGGAAACACACACACTTCAGTAGAAACACACACACTTTAGTCGAAATACACACTTCAGTGGAAACACACACTTCAGTGGAAACACACACACTTCAGTGGAAACACACACTTCAGTGGAAACACACACACTTCAGTAGAAACACACACACTTCAGTAGAAACACACACACTTTAGTGGAAACACACACACTTCAGTAGAAACACACACACTTTAGTCGAAATACACACTTCAGTGGAAACACACACTTCAGTGGAAACACACACACTTCAGTGGAAACACACACTTCAGTGGAAACACACACACTTTAGTGGAAACACACACTTCAGTGGAAACACACACACTTCAGTAGAAACACACACACTTCAGTAGAAACACACACACTTTAGTGGAAACACACACACTTCAGTAGAAACACACACACTTTAGTCGAAACACACACACTTCAGTGGAAACACACACACTTCAGTGGAAACACACACTCTTCAGTAGAAACACACACACTTTAGTCGAAACACACACACTTTAGTGGAAACACACACTTCAGTGGAAACACACACACTTTAGTGGAAACACACACTTCAGTAGAAACACACACTTTAGTAGAAACACACACACTTCAGTGGAAACACACACACTTCAGTAGAAACACACACACACTTCAGTAGAAACACACACTCTTCAGTAGAAACACACACACACTTCAGTGGAAACACACACAAATGTGTGGAAACACACACACTTCAGTAGAAACACACACACTTTAGTCGAAATACACACACTTTTGTGGAAACACACACTTCAGTGGAAACACACACACTTCAGTGGAAACACACACTCTTCAGTAGAAACACACACACTTTAGTCGAAACACACACACTTTAGTGGAAACACACACTTCAGTGGAAACACACACACTTTAGTGGAAACACACACTTCAGTAGAAACACACACTTTAGTAGAAACACACACACTTCAGTGGAAACACACACACTTTAGTGGAAACACACTTCAATAGAAACACACACACTTCAGTAGAAACACACACACTTCAGTGGAAACACACACTTCAGTAGAAACACACACACTTCAGTAGAAACACACACACTTTAGTGGAAACACACACTTCAGTAGAAACACACACACTTTAGTAGAAACACACACACTTTAGTTGAAACACACTTCAATAGAAACACACACACTTCAGTAGAAACACACACACTTCAGTGGAAACACACACACTTTAGTGGAAACACACACTTCAGTAGAAACACACACTTCAGTAGAAACACACACACTTCAGTAGAAACACACACACTTTAGTTGAAACACACACACTTCAGTGGAAACACACACACTTTAGTGGAAACACACACTTCAGTAGAAACACACACACTTCAGTAGAAACACACACACTTCAGTAGAAACACACACACTTCAGTAGAAACTCTTCCAGAAGAAGCTCTTCCAGTAGGAAACATGTCCGTTGGTCAGGATCGCCACACAGAATGTTGCGGCAGCTGCTTTTGGGCCAGGCGTTTGGCAGCGAGGCTGGATTCACACTCTGTCCACGCCTGCAGTGCATGATGGGAAGAACCCGTCGTTTTACGTCTGCAGGGAGGACGAACGCCTCGAAGTCACACCTTAACACTGAAATCAGGTGACCTCGGGAGTTCAGCAGTGGAGTTAAATCGTTTTCAGAATGTTACCATGGAAACACAAAACAATTCTGAAATGAAAACAGAAAGATGATGCGTTTTCACGTGACAAATCCTCATTTAAGCATCAGACGTCATCAGAAGAAATAGAAATGCTTCCTCACGGTGTTCGATAGGGGGCAGTGTCGTCTGTTCGCGCTGCAGCAATTTCGTCCAGAGAAGAAGACGCGATACCGGAAATGCTAGTAATTAGCACACCTGGCTAACAAACTACTAAATCTATGTAAACTAATCCAGATAAAAAGTCGCTTCGGTAAG